>NC_056742.1:29069097-29151597 GCF_019279795.1 Protopterus annectens | reverse complement strand
GTACTCTTCTTCTGAGTATGATAGCAAGTTATTCCAATATAATTTATTTTGTTATCCATCTGAACTGGTCCCTCCAAAACTGCTTTATCACATGAAAAGTTCCCTTATACTAATATTTATACTTAATGCTTTTCCTTACTGTAATTTTGTAACCCAGTACAGGGCTGTGGTTCTAGATTTGACTTTTTTTTTCTTTTGCTGTGTTGTTTAGAGATACCTCAATGAAAATATAATAACTTTGCCATGCCATTGGTTAGATAACTGGTTTGATAAAAAAAGTACTACTGTCTTACTCTAGAAGCAAAATGTCATACATAAGTAGTCTAAACTAACATAATGCAAACTGGAACTCTCTTAAGTCTTATTCAGTTTATTGGTTCTCTAAACCCATTCTTATTCCATGATTTAGAGTTTGAAATTTACATGTTAAAGGCTCTCACCACACAGCTGTCTTTGTCACTTGTATAAACATTGCCCAGAGAAGATATTCCCTTCCTGTCAGAGCAATGCTAGTAGTCTTAAAATAGCTTATTACAACATATTTCTTCTTCCCTTAAGTAAAGCGCTCTAGATATTTATTTTGTTTGATTTCAATTTGTTGGCTGGAGTAGAGCAACACTGGCCAGTTTTCAGGTTCAGACTGGGAGTCAAAAGAAACAAAAGGAACAAACTGGTAATGGATCCCAGAACACAAATAATAATGGAGAAAATGTAGCAGTCATGAGTATTAGCATAGTATTTATGAGATAGAATAGGGTAATGCTTTACAACGCATGCCTGCATTGTTTCAGAAAGTTTTAGTCTAAGAGGTGGGAGTGAATGAGAATATGTTTGAGGTAAGTTTTAAAAGGTGGGAAGCAAGAACAGATAAAACCCAGATGAAGAAGAATATGTAATGCTTTGTAAACAGATAAGGAGGATCTAATAAAGATATGCGAGATGTATTCACAGAAGAAAGTGAAGAAGGTAGGGGTATAGAAGTGAAGTAGATAATGTAAGAGGATTAAGGTGACATTGCTAGTGCAGAAGCATTTACATACTGCATCTTAGAATAAGAATTGTTTGAGATCATGCCCAAAGGAATTAAACAAAGTTTTTTTTCTTTAAGGAAGATTGGAACTGGTTTCCAAGTTTGGGGGCCTAGGATGGATAAACCGTGGTCACTGCATCGGAGAATAGTTTTCCCTGACTGTATGGTTATCTGGTGGGTGAAGGATCGGAGGTGGTTGGTACAGGAGCTGAAGGATGAACAGCTGACAATAAAGGAGGAGGTTTAAGATTAAAGATTAATTTTTTGAATAGTAGAGACCCTAGTTGATGCTTTATTCTGTGAGAGATTGGGTAACAGCTTGATTTTGTCAGTACTTTGCAGTGATGTTCTGACTTGGAAACTAATGTGATGAATCTGTAGATGTTAGTGGTTATTGCTTGCAAAGTAGAGGTTGGTTTTGGACATGAAACTGATAATTTCCATCCTATGTTTATGTTGGGGCAGATATACCCCTTTACCAGTTGCATTTCTACCTCCTGGAGAGAAAGTGATATTTTTCCTGGAACAGAAAATTTGGTGTTTATATTTCATTTGGTTACTTAAATGTGCTGTTGAAAGGTAAACTGCTGGTCAAACAGCACACCTATAAGTGTTGCAGTGTTTCAAAAGGAGTGTTATCACTTGTTATGTGACTGTTAGGTTTATACTTGTGGGCTTGCGTTTGATCCCAAATATCATAGATTTTCTTTTCTTGGTATTTAAAATGATCTTATTCTAGAGTAGCCAATCTGAGGCTCTGTTGATGTCTTTTTGTAGTCAGCTCCAGATAGACGAGATACAGCTCTTTAGCATTAATTTGTGACCAGATAGAGGTTGAAAGATGTCGACATTAACATGGATGCCAAGATATTTGTATGCTGCGAAGGATGGGACCACAATGCAAGGTAAGTAAATAAATGACAAGCCCCACCAACTGGGGAAAAGCACTCATTAACATTGCTATATCAACTCTAACAACCTAGATGTTACTAAACAATACAAAATAGAAATAGCAGTTTGCTTTAAACTGCAGAACTACTAAAATTTAAATTAGAAGCATATGTGATGCTCTGGATTCCCAATCTTTGCCATATGAGCTGATATAGCCTTTAAATAGTTAACTACTGAAAAGGTTAATCAGATTTCACCAGCTAGTCACAGCAGACATCTTCATTTTGTAACATGCTTCAGCAAGGATTGGCAGTGCAAAGGTCATCATCAACTAGCATATCTTTCAAAAGTCCAGATTTTAACGCAATGTCCAGATTTTTGCTTCATATTTTTGGTCTGTTCCTATAGCAGTGGTGGTGCTGCGTTAGCATTGTCGCCTCACAGTAAGACACTGTCTGGTTCAATTCTCAGCTAGAGCATCTTCTGCGTGGAGACATGCGTGAATGGGCGTACCTTCGTTGAAGGTTGTGTGTCAGGGCTGGTAACTCGGCACGTAAAAATCAACTACCAATCATTAGTGGACCGGAGTTCCGCTGTGGCGACTCCTAACCTGGAAAAGCCGAAAGACACAAACAAACAATTTTTGGTCTGTTCCTCATAAAATCTGCATTTTTTTCTGACAGCTTACTGAGAGCTGAAGTCACTAAATAATGACAGACATTTGACTTTCAGACTTCATATACTTCTGAAAATGCATGTTTATGCAGAATTTGCTGTTCTAGCAACTTGTTTAAGTTTATAAGACCAGTATTTAAAATATGTCCCATTTTTGGGCCTTAGTCCCTCACATTATTTTGTGTGTGTCCGGAAGAAGTTGAGAGATATGCAAACTAGGTATAGAAAGATATGCAAGCCTGAAAACAGGCAAGCATATATTAAGTTCTATACATGCTTAGATGAAGCATGGTCTCTTTTTCCTTTCATACTTTTATAAGTGAGTTTGAATGGGTTCTCAATTGGTTTCCTTGAGTTAGACAACATTGATAAAACTGCAGTCCAGCTTTGGTTCTGCCTGGTAAACCCTCACAGCAAGATTTAAGATCTCACTCTCTGGAAGTACTACATGCAAACTCAAAACTAAACATCTTTAGTTACTAATAATCAGCTCACTAAGGTTCATAAGGTCAAAGTAGTCACTGGACAATCAGTACAGGAGACTATTAATGAGCCTAACCCAAATTCCCAATTGTTCCAAAGCACTGTCTGGTTATGGGACTTGCTGAAAATCACACAGTAGGCAAATGAAGGTTGAGGGAATGCCCCACAGGAAATAACTCATTAACAGATGACAGATTTACCTGAATCTTCTTTGCCAGCAATCATATCACTAATAAGAACTGATCATTGAAAACGGTTGCCAATGAAGCTGCTCTTTGGGTGCATTACTTTGTAGAAGCTGCACCAACAGTGATGTTTTAACACTTTACCAGAGGTTTTCTTTTTGTTTTGTTTGTTTTTTGTAGGTTCCATACAAGTGGTCAGGTTCTTATTAATCTGTGAGAAAATCTGCCCCAATTTCTGTATGTTTTAGTGTCCAGTGAGTGTGTTAATCCTTTTTCAGTGGCACAGAAGCCATACAATTAGTTTGTTTAGGTAAGGGACATTTTTACTGTAAATAATTCTCACAAGGTGGATGAAAAAACATACTTAGTTTTGCTTACTGGAAGAATTGTTTAATTGTTTGTAATCAGGCTGTTTGCTTTTAGGATTATGTTCCTCAGTCTTACATATTGGAAGCTAATGTTGCAGATTATTAGTGCTCACATTTTCCAGATTTATCATTATAGAGGGAGCCAGTAATACTGTTAGAAAAATATGTATTAGTAATATGCATGCTTAGTGCATCGAGGTTTAAAAGGGTTAATACATTTATTCTGTTCACACTGCATGAATCTGCACAGCTATTAGAAACTTAACAAGAAGCATTCTATTTTCTGCTAATGTCAGCAAATAACAAGAAGTGTTTCATTTCTACTAGTGTCATGAGACTTAACAAAGAGTTATTGATTTTCTGCTTATGCCATGAGAAAGTACACAGCTGTTAGAAGCTTTGATAAGGAGCACAATGGATGCTTGAAAGTATAAACCGTAGTCAGCATTACTTGTACCTAAGCTAGAAATGTACCTTGAATCTAGGCAAAATGTAACACATATGTTAGAACTGCACAATTGAAGAATTGAAGGTTTGTGGTGGGCTAAAATAAGCCCCAAGGCCAGGTTGTTTTTCTCAAATGTTTTGTAAATCAGCAGTTTTTCTCAACTAGTCAGCAATTAGTCTAGTAACATTTTCTGTAGAACAATACAGAAAGCTGTGTCTAACTACTTCAGCAATAGAAGTAACATTTCTGTGTAACATGGAAAGGACTGTATAAAAATGCCATACTAATTATTAGTGTCCAGACAAACCATTCTGCCAGCATGCTTTGTCTCCTTGCTGCAAGCTAATAAAGGGTGCCTTACTTGAACCTTACGTGAATTGGTCTTTGAAGTTTTTTCCTTTGACAGATTGGTCCTTCGGACCAGAACCCTCTCTTCACCTCGGATCAGACGGGCCAGGTGGTTGAAACCGTATGGGGAAGAAACCAAATTGGTTCTTCTTATTTAAAAAGCCCTTTGATTGAATTGTCGTTCAAAACAGGCCAGCCACTTTCTGATCTGCGACTTAAGGACGGGTCTCCGCGAATCAGGTGATCAATCACGTAGGCTCAGGTAAGGTGAATCTACTTTTTCCTGTTTTCTGTTTTAGATCAGGGACCAGATTTGTATTGTTTTTGTCAAGACTGTATTTTTGTTTACAAGTCAGGGACAGAAAATATTACTGTCTTGTCATAGATCAGGAGAAACAGAATAAGTAGGCAGTCATTCTGAAGAGACTATAACAAAATCCGTGGTACCACGTTAAAAAAACTAAGAAGTTACGTAACGATCAAAAGGGTAGAACAAAATGGGTAACAATTGCACAAAAAGACCCCAGAATCCGCCGTTAACAGAAGACGCAAAATACATGCAGTTGCAGCGCGCCGACAATATTAAATATTATTCAAAATGGGTTAATAAATATGAATTCGAAGGAAAATTAGAAAAATCCTCACTTATCAAACTTATCAAACAGCTCAAAACTGATTCCAAAGGTTGGGCAAAAAAAGCAACGTAAATTAGGAATTCCTCAGGCACACAGGTGGATTGAGGAAGTAAACCGTAGGGAACAAAAGAACAAAAATTCAAAAACAATGTTTTTAGAAAAGGAGGACAATAACTTAATAATAGCATCAGCACCTCTGCCTCCCTTACCAGAATATGAAGCAAGTGAACAGGTTAGTCCACCCCCATGATATCCTGTGGTCACTGAAAAAAGAGGCATTATGAAAATAAAACCGTATATTAGAGATCCATCGGGACCAGGTCTCGAACAAGAGCAGGTAACTCAAATGAAGGCATTGAGTTATATCAAATGGTTAAGAATTCATGATCTATGAGTGAAGAAGAAATATGCCCACTTATAAAAGTAACCAATCCTCAGGCAGGACAAGATAATCAGGAACCAACTATTTTAGTGTATAGACAGATCCTGGACTCCAGAAGATATCCAGAAAGCCACTGAGGGAATTCCCCATTCAAAAGTTAATTTTAGAAAATTCTCTGAAGACTTACAAGGAATGAGGCTGAGTTATAACCTAAATGGAGAAGAGGTAGAAAAAGTAGTTAGACAAATTGTGGGGCCAGATTGGCACATGATTAGTGGCAACTGGAATCCCCGTGATGCTACACAAAGACCCCTCCCACATAGCAGCGCAGAATTAGACAACAGAGTAAAAGGTCTTACAGACCGCATCTCTGAAAAATGGAAGCCTAGGGCAGACTGGACTTGCATTAATCAATGCATCCAACAACAAGGTGAAGCTATTGACCGGTATTATGCCAGACTATTAGAATGTTTTAATAACTACTGTGGAATGCAGGTTCCTGAAGATCAAACACAAGATTCCCCATATGAACAGCAGTTAAAGAATGCATTTTTAAAGGGCAGTATTGCAACTATAAGCAGTTTTTTTACAAAACACATGGTAGACCATCGTACAAACAGGTTACAGTCATTACTTGAATATGTTAGGCATGCCGAAAGGCATTTTAATAGCAAAAAGAAAAAGAAAGTTCAAGTATTTTCTGTAGAAGATGGACAGAAGTTTATGTAGTACAGTCCGGGAAAAAGGGCAAAAAAAATGCACAGGGAAACAAACAATCTGATCAACAATCAGAGGACTTTGAAGGGCGAAAGAAAAGGGGTGAATGTTTTAAATGCGGTAAAAATGGACACTTGGCAAAGGATTGCAGGAAAAACAAGAAGGCAACAACGGAAGACAAGGAGGGTGAGGACTGACTATATGGTAGTCAGGAGTCACTAGAAGGGATAGCGAAGAAAGGACAAATGAGAATGTAATAGAGGGAGTAGAAGATGTGACAGAAGAGATAGAGGAAGTGCAAGAAGTTAGTGACAATGAAGAAAATGAAATATTAGACCTAGCTTTATTGAGCTTGAAGCTCTATTTAGCAGACACGAAACCAGAAGTTACTTACACTCTTGGTAGAAGACAGGAAAGTCAAATTCTTGTGTGACTCAGGGGCATCACGAACCCTGATACATCCCTCCAAACTACCAGAAAACATGGAGTCACCTGATTACATACTGGTAAAAGCAGCTATTGGACAGCTGTATCGGGAACCCCTCTCCCGTAATATTGCAATAACTGATCCAGTTTCAGGATTGACTCAGAAAAGCAAAATTGTTGTTTCTGCAAAATGCCCAGTAAACCTCTTGGGCAGAGACCTCATGCAACTATTTGTTATAGCAGTAGTCCCAACCATGCAGGGTATGGAAGCACAGCGACAAATTGATACCTATGCAGAAGATTGCTACTTTGTATGTGGTAGGAAAGCATATAAGTGGTTACCTGAGAACTGGTCCGGCAGAAGCATATAAGTGGTTACCTGAGAACTGGTCCGGCAGTTGTTATTTGGGGTACCTGGTTCCGGCCATACGACACACAGCAGTTTTACCTCAGGGAAAAATTCAGAATATTCGACGAGAAATCAAGAAACCTGTCAACCCAGTGGGGCAAATTAATGCGGGCTGGAAAAACCATCATGTTGTGAACCTAGGGAAAAATGGACTGTCACATATGGACTTGGATGATACCATCATCTCGTGGGCAGGTGTATTGCCAGTGTATGGAGCAACAAAATCAATCTGGGAACTGAAAAAACTGTCTAAACTTCTCGAAATAATGAGCAATGCAACCTTTTCTGCTCTAGAATTGGTGACTGATGAACTGACTGCCATGAGAACTGTAGTGCTTCAAAACCGCATGGCTCTTGACTTCACCGTAGCAGCGAGAGGAGGTACTTGTGCTTTAATCCAGGAGGAGTGCTGTTCATATATTCCTGACCACAAACATGAGATAGACAATCACCTTGAGGTAATTCAGCAGGTGTTGGCTATGACCAAGCCAGGACCAAATCCATTGACGGGCTTTTTCCAGAGATTGTTTGGGGGGTGGGGCAGTATCCTAATGAACATCCTGATTGCCATCTGTGTAGGAATGATCCTGCTGGTGGTATGTGTGTGCTGCTGCATCCCCTGCATGAAAAGACTGATTAAAGACTTTATAGACATGTCAGTTTCAGAAACATTATACTAAGGTGCTGAACTTGAAAAATTGTTGAAAAATTGAAAATGCTTTCATAAGTTTAAACTGAATGACTCTCTTAACTGCAAATCCTGAGTAGGAAGAGGTTAAGGGAAGAAAAAAAATGTTTATGCTTATTTTGAAAGTAGAATAAAAGTATTAAAGGGGGAAATGTTAGAAAAATATGTATTAGTAATATGCATGCTTAGTGCATCGAGGTTTAAAAGGGTTAATACATTTATTCTGTTCACACTGCATGAATCTGCACAGCTATTAGAAACTTAACAAGAAGCATTTTATTTTCTGCTAATGTCAGCAAATAAGAAGTGTTTCATTTCTACTAGTGTCATGAGACTTAACAAAGAGTTATTGATTTTCTGCTTATGCCATGAGAAAGTACACAGCTGTTAAAAGCTTTGATAAGGAGCACAATGGATGCTTGAAAGTATAAACCGTAGTCAGCATTACATGTACCTAAGCTAGAAATGTACCTTGAATCTAGGCAAAATGTAACACATATGTTAGAACTGCACAACTGAAGAATTGAAGGTTTGTGGTGGGCTAAAATAAGCCCCAAGGCCAGGTTGTTTTTCTTAAATGTTTTGTAAATCAGCAGTTATTCTCAACTAGTCAGCAATTAGTCTAGTAACATTTTCTGTAGAACAATACAGAAAGCTGTGTCTAACTACATCAGCAATAGAAGTAACATTTCTGTGTAACATGGAAAGAACTGTATAAAAATACCATACTAATTATTAGTGTCCAGACAAACCATTCTGCCAGCATGCTTTGTCTCCTTGCTGCAAGTTAATAAAGGGTGCCTTACTTGAACCTTACGTGAATTGGTTTTTAAAGTTTTTTCCTTTGACAAATACTAAACGACAACAATGGGATTCTGTTATTATATGCTCAGCTTCGCTGCCCTTTTTCTCACTATTTACCATACCTGCTATGAATAAACAACAATACAGCATTTAAAATATTTTAAATTGACTGTTTCTCTCCACTAGAACAGTACTTACTGTACTGTGGTGGTTTCACTTTCAAAAATTCTTTATCTCACCCTGTAAAAGCTTGCAGCACTCTCCAGTTAACTGATGTCATCAAGGCCACTGAATGCACTTAGTTTTCTGGCCAATTCCCTTCCCAAACTGATATCTCCACAGCTGTCCATAAAACCCACACATGCTGTGATGTCACAGCTCTCTGGTCCTTCCCCTACCAGTACAGAAAGTAAAGGCTAGAACAAGGAAACAGTACACAAGTTAAGTCTCCTGCTGTGAGCTGTCAGTCACAGGCGGTAACAGCTCAAATTGCCCTTAGCACTTTGACACCTAGGGAAGTTTGGTGTGAAGGGAATGAAACATGAGTCAAAGTAGTACAATTCAGGCTTCACAAAAGCCATTTAAAAAAAAATCAGCAGTAAAAACACTTTGAAAGTCTATTATGTGGCATTTGCACTGTTTGTGTTTTAAGTAGTCATAGAATGGCATGAAATATTACTTAAAATTAACTGACTGAAAGATATCAATGTATGCGTGTAAAATCAATGTAGTGACAGGAGCTTTAGGATAAAAGAGGCATGCATGATGTAATGTTTTACAGACAAGCACTGCATTGTGGGATACCTAGAGGCAGACTAAACACATCAGAATTACTTCAAGATGTCAGACCCCATGTGAGCAGACTGTAAAAAGTCCTGGAGTGGTGTTAACATATAGGAAACACCAAACCATAATGAAATAAACATGTTTTTTTCTGTCTATAAGCGTGGTTCTCCTTTAATACCAACATTTCATGGAATCTGACAATCACTTCAAGTAGTCTTAGCTCATTGTCTATCAAGCATCTCTATTCAAAATAACTAATGAAGCAGTTAACAGGCATTAGTTGCTTATCAGAATGAATGTCATCTAGTTCTAATCATCATTAGAAGTCTTGTTAATGAATAGCCTTAGATGTGTATAGAAAGCAGACAATGTTGTAATATAGAGGAACACTAATAACCTATAAGAGAGTAATATATGATTAATGTGATACATTTAGAACTTATAGAAGGCAATTTGATTAATTTTTACATATTTAGAAGTTATGAACACAAGCTGATGTGTGCAAAGAACATTAAGCTACATAACAGATGCAATAATGTGCCCTAAAATATATATGTTAGAGATGGCATTAATAACAACCTTTATTTAGAGGTTATTCTTCTTTATCTTGCAATAGTGTGCAGGACTTAAGCATATAAATGATCCCTACTCAAATATTCATCTTAGTGCCAAAACCATAATGACTGATATTACAAACACAATGAACTCATTGACGGCTAATTCAAGAGCAGGTACTTAAAACTTAACTTTAGGTATCACAGAAAAATGTTCTAAATAATTAATATCACAGTTGTTTTGCTAAATCACTTGTTAGACATCAAATACCTATTTTTCATTGATTGCATTATTTAAATTTAAAAGAAAAAAGATCAAATATCATAATACATTTTTGTTATGTAATTATGAGCAACTAACAACGTACATACATATTTTAGCTACTTGATCATAAAATTGTATTATTCTAAAACATCAAATGCAATATACACTATATATACACACAAAAAGGATTTGATATACTGAAAATTTGCTGCTGGTTTGATGTCTATCATCACAAAGGAAATTACTTTTCAAAGCGAGCACTAGGGATTCATTTTCAAAGTGTTAGTGCCTTCTAGATTTGGGACTTTATTGATATGGGACACTGAAGAAACTGGCAAAGGCCTCTGGACACCAATGTGCTGATTCTGCCAGATTTCAAAAACAAAGAAAAAATGTTACTCTAAGGACTTATACTTAACCCTTTACTCCATATGTTTGCTTTCAACACTGATGTAGAAAAATGAAAAATGACTGCTAATAAGAAGGCATTAATAACAATTGCCACACGTCATAGCTCATGACAGTGGACTGTTTATATCACGTTTTTGCAGTATTACTTTTAAATAATGAGTCATATGCAACATGTAATATTCTATTATCTGAGCACATCAGGAAACAAAAAAATATGTATGCAGTTATAGTGAACATAAGTATAGTAAAGCAGATATTGGATGGTCTTTATACACATGGCATACACACCTCTCAACTGTGCAGATTTTCACAGAATGTCCAAATTTTAGCCTTATATTTTTAGTCTGTTTTTCATAAAATTGTGGTTTTCTGGCAAATCAGGGGTAAATCATTAAAGACTGAAGTTTGAAAGCAATACAGACATTTGAGTTTCAGACTTCATATCTTTCAGAAAACTCATACTAATACAAAACCTGTTATTCTATTAGCTTTCTAAGTTTGTAAGAGCAATATTTAAAAATTGTACCTATTTTGGGGCCTTTGTCCCACTTTGATTTGCGACTTTGTCCAGATTTCTTGACTGAGAGGTTGAGAAGTATGATGGCATGTTATGTGAATGGCCAGCATGTGGAAATGCATGGACAAAGCATACACTTGTGTAACAGAAACAAATGAGTAGCAGCGGTGATGGATTGTGTACATTGTATTCCAGGCTGTTTTCAATTCATGAGCTTCACTCCCATTGTTTTATGTTAAATTTCCTCCCTGATACAGCACAACAAGTTTGAATGTTTACTTTAAAATGTGATTAGGTCTTGAGTATTCTTCATCAGGAAATGAAATAAAATGTACTAACCGATAACAGCAAAATTACCACTTCAGAACATTTCAACCATGAAAGGCCACTTAAACCACTACCATTATAAACCACTAAATGTGGGCAAGGGTAAACATAGGCAGTAATTACCGAAGTCTGCCAAAGAACATTTAACCCAATTTGATTTCATAGACTGAATGACAAACCCTCAAATGTTCAACGTAGTAAAGCATTTAATTCTAAAGGGGTTATGCGACTTTATAATTTTTGGTTGTTGTTGTGTCTTTTGGCTTTTCCTGGTTAGGGATTGCCAAAGCGGAACTCTGGTCCGCTAATGATTGACAGTAGATGTTTACATGCCAAGTTGCCGGCCCTGACGCACAACCTTCAATGAAGGTACGCCCATTCACGCATGTCTCCACACAGAAGACGCTCTAGCTGAGAATCGAACAGGACAACGTCTTACTGTGAGGCGACAACGCTACCGCAGCAGCACCACTGCAAGTTAAAAAAATACAGAGCTGTTAAGTGGTAACTGCATAATGTCTGCCACTCCAGCCAATGCTACATGCAATACAAAGTATTTTTTTTTTTTTTAGCACAGAAGGCATAAAACCTCATATGGCATTACAATTAATACAACACAACTAAAATGCACACCAGGTTACTTTGTTATATGACAACTGTACAACCTATGGAATCTCATTCATACCTATTACCTGAGACGTGACTCCAACTGTAACTTAGATTCATTCTTAGATTAGTGATTCTCAGCTGGAGCACCTCTTGTGTGGAGTCTGCATGTCCTCCCCGCGGTCGAGTGACATTTAAAGACATGCAGGTAGGTGCGTGCATGAATGGGTGTGCCTTCTTTGAGGGTTGGGCATCGGGCTGGCAACTCGGCACTGTAAAAATCATTAGCAAACCTCTGTGGCGACCCCAAACTGGGAAAAGCTGAAAGACACATTAGAGATCATTTTTAATCATGTTAAAAAGAAACCCATATACTTAGTGAACAGTAAATATTACTAAAACATACAACAAATGATGCACAGCAAGTATTTTTTTAATAGTCAACATAAAGTATTTATGTGAATATATTATTAAATTCTAAATAATCTAAATTTGGACATTCTATAAGTGACCAAAGTACTGTAACTATTCCCCTAACTACTGCTTACTACTCTGTCAGCTGTTTGCTTCATTACTGATTTCATTAAAGGAGAACTCCACTCAAAGTCAAGTTTTTCTTTTTAAAAAAAGTGATCTTCCTTCCCTGTAATCCAACACTAAACACTTCACATACAGAAAAAAAATCATTGAATTATTATGTTTCCTTTTCTTTCCTGCATCTGTCTCATCTGTTACATCGGAAAGGCTACAAAGAGTGGCAGAGTAATTAAGTTAGGTCACTTATACCAGCGACAGAGCCATTAAGAAAACAATGCCTCTTAAGCAATTAGATAAAATGTGCCTTATCAGTTACAGATTGCAAGCATCACACCTCAGATAAATAGTGTAACCTGGAGTCTGAACAAAGGCAGGGCATTCGTGATTAGTTTTCAAATGTAAATACCTTTCCTTTTAATAAAATTTGGTGCCACAAAGAAAGAAAGCAATTATGTTCATCTAACTCTTCTTTCTTTCTGTCAGTATTTGATTTTGCATTTTTTCTACACAATTTATTTATTTATTTATTGCATTTGTTTACTGGGAATGTCTACTGCGTATAAAATAGCTCATTTTCAGTGGAAGCCCAGGGAGAAAAGCTCCGACAAGAACATAGATACAGAAAAAAATTAAACATTAATTGGTACAGAAGTAGAAACAGTATTACACATACAGCAATATATACAGAATATATACATAAAACCAGGGATTTATTTGGTTGGATTACAGTTATATATACAGAATATATACGTAAAAGCAGGAATTTAGCTGGTTTGGTTACAGTAATATATACAGAATATATACATAAAAGCAGGAATTTAGTTGGTTGCCAGATAATTCAATATATATATATTTAGTGATCGAACAATTACATTTTCGAATATATTAAAAATAAATATTTACAAAAAAAAAACTAAAGGGTGTAAGCAGGGGGGCAAGCCCCCATGCACCCCCACAACCCCCGCTACTTAAATATACCAACTCTGAGATCGCACTTCAGTGTGCTATAGTGCAGAAATGGAAAATGTTCCATTTCCTACACTGTAGCATGATTTTGGAGTTGGTATATTTAAGTAGTGGGGCGGTGGGGGGTGCAGGGGGCTTGCACTCTAGTTTTTTTTTTTTTTTTTCATTAGGTTTTTTTTTTAATTTTTTAAAATATTCGAACATTTAAATGTAAATAAATATTTAAAACATTTAAATTAAATGAACTATCAGTTTTCTTAAACTGTACATTATCATATCACCAGTTTAGTACCCTAACAGAGCTTTATTCCTATCATCATGGAGTTACTTATTACTCAGTTCTCTCAAGTAACCAGTTTAATTGCAAAGGTATATTGAGACAAGTAACAACTGCCTCTAGTTTACTGACTTCTTACTCAGCTATTAATAACTCAGTCTGACAGAGACCCAAATAACTATAGACCCATTAGTCTTAGCAGCATTAGCTGTAAAACCATGGAATGTATTATTTGATGAACTCATTAATGGCATCAGTGCCATAGCTAGTGAGGTATTCTTTTAGTGAGGTAGGGTAGGCTCTCACCTCAAATCCACCTTTACTATTACTTCCTCTAATAACACTGTTATCCAACCTGAAGCTCACACTAAACTCCTTGGGGTCATCATAGATGAACTCAAATTCAACTGGCACATCCTCCAAAGCATAAAAAAGACTCACCAGAAACTTGGTTAACTATATCACAACAAATAATTTCTAACTACAAATGCCAGACTCTCCCTTGGACAAGCTCTTCTCCTCGCCTCCCTTCCATATGCTGCCGCAATACTCACCAACATCCAAACTAATACTTTAAACAATCTCCAACAAACTTACCACAAGATAGCTACATATATCACAGACTCTCCATACTATACACATCACTGCCTTGCCCTAAATACTTTCCACTGGTTAGAATTCTGGCATCTTCTACTGTTGTCACAACTTCAAATATTACACTTCATTCTTTACAAACCTTCACCCCGCCCTGCTCTCTTCTTTCATCTCTATCTACACTCCCCCGTGGACTCTCCATACATCTACTCAGCAACTACTACAAATCTACCTGCCCAAAAAAATAGCTAGCAGACTCCTGTATAAACACTCCATCGGCCAAGCCTGGAACTAACTCCCAAGAGACATTTGTTCCATCATTCACCCATCCCACTTTAAAAAAAAACTAAAACTTCATCTACTCAGCTCCAAAATATGTCCTTGTCAAGCCCCTACTTAAGCTCCCCATAACCCTACTATATACCTTTTCAGTCCCTCCACATACAGCTAAGTACTCCACTATTGTGGATACTTATTAAACTCTGCAATCAGTTCTGTTAGACTTAAATATTTTTGTAAATATGTAAATATATTTTTTAGTCTGTTAAAATATTGATATGTATATATTATGTGTTTGCATTTCTGCTTTGTCTCTCTAACGTTCTTGTATAACTGATTTTGACCATATTTTTGACTCAAATGTTTAATTCTCTGTAAACTGTTTGTGCTTTTTTTGGAGCTTGCTCCTTGGATCTGCACTGGAAATGGGCCACAAGCCCAGCTGGACCAACCCAGTTAACAAATGATGTCAGTGAAATAAAAAATAAAAGGGGGCAGCTATCCTAGATACAAGCGGTTCAGGGGAGATGTAAGCAGTGTCAGTCAGATGGAAGTGCAATACCAACAATATATCGCTGTCATTCTAGCATTCATTCATTTAAACATACACTGCTGCATGAATGAATGAATGAATATGTGTGTTTGTTAGTCATCTGTAAGTGTAGCAGGCAAGTACTGTAACTATTTCTACAAGTTAAGATACTGTAGAGAAGCTTTCTATCTCAATTCTTTAGTTTTGATTTTAGGTGGCTTCCAGGGTACCAGTCTGGGAGACTAGCCAGGTTGTCTATCTATCTAAAGGTCAGTTCTCTGTGCTTTCTCCTATTAACCAGGTGAACTTGGACATCCAGAGGCAATGTAGCAACTGCTTCATGTACACCGGCAACCCTCTCCTCTTACCTCCTAACACTCAGACTTGTGAGAGATGCACTTATATATACAAATTGGAAGCCACGCACTCTCCAGCCAAGGCCGGAATAGCTGGTCAAGAGGAGAAGATCAACACTTGCACCACACCACATGGAACACATAGCCTCCAGAACACACACCAGCACCACCTTCACATAAAAACACAAACCACACACCCACCTTCGCAGACACTCTCAGTAAAAATCTACCCAAACAGCAGAGAATTCCAAGGCAGAAATGCACTTGACCACCACAACACAACACTAATCATGAGACACATAACTCTCCTAAACAGTGTGCCACTCAACCAAAGCCCCTAAGACAAAACAGCATGCCCAACACACTAGTCATAGGTGACTCGATAGTGAGGCACACTGATGTCTCACTCACTAGGTTGAATAAGGAGAAAGTAACAAGTCAGCTACTTGTCAGGTGCCAGGATCCGCCACAAAACACATGCACTCAGGTCCCTCAACAGCAGGTACAAATATGACTCTGTCATTGTTATGTGGGTGTCAATGACCTGATGCATGCCTCCCTGGACTACATGAAAAGTGACATGGAGGAGCTCTCGGATTATGCAGCCCAGTCAGGTATTACCC
This sequence comes from Protopterus annectens, assembly GCF_019279795.1. NCBI lineage: Eukaryota > Metazoa > Chordata > Ceratodontiformes > Protopteridae > Protopterus > Protopterus annectens. Next base: position 29,135,478 of record NC_056742.1, on the reverse strand, counting down.
TAGCCCTGAGCAGCATCCTACCATCACCCAGAATGATACCACAGTACAAGCAGAAAATTACTGTTTTCAACAATTGGCTAAGTTTCTGGTGTCATTCTAAGGGCATCCAGTATCTGTCTGCCTGGGATGACATGAGTGACAGACCTTGATACTTTGCCAGAGATGGCCTGCATCTGTCATCCCTGGGCTTCTGGATACTGGCCAAGGCTCTTTTCACCCCTATAGTGCCTATTTTAGGTGGTGTTCCAAAGACCAAATTACCACCTTAACAGCTACAAACAAATGCAATCTGAGGGTCATGCTGCTCAATGCTAGAAGTCTAAATCTCAAAATGCACTTGTTCAAAGCACTCCTTAAAATGGAGAACATTGACATTTGTGCTGTAACAGAGACCTGGTTTAAAACATCAGAAAGCACCCCTGCACTACCAGGCTATAACTTATTCCACATCTTTCGGCCCCAGAACTTGGAACAAAGCTCCAAAGGCAGTGGTGTTTCCATATTCATAAAGGATGCACACATCTCTAGATTGGTAGCCCAACATAGTGCATCAGAGATACTTCAGATGCAGCTAAAATTGAGTAAGACAGCGATTCAGATCGTAGCCTGCTATAGGTCCCCAACCATGTCCCAAGACTCACACTCCATGTTCCTAAGCACCCTGGAGAATATTAAGGTCCAACCTAACAATATCATCCTGGGTGACTTCAACTACCCCTCCATTAACTGGGAAAACTACTCATATACCTGCGCAACAGTTCCTGGAATTCATTAACTCCAATGCCATGGACCAACTCATTCTTACCCCCACTAGAGGTAGTATTATCCTTGACCTGGTCATTACTAACATGGGCAACCATTGCTCTACACTAGTAGTCAACTCCTCCCTGGTTAGATCTGACCACAAACTAATCACATTGGAAATCCACCCCCCCCCCCCACAAGGTTACTGCCATGAAAAACTTCTCCAAAGCTAACTTTGGTCTCCTAAAAACAGAGGTGGCTAACTTTACAGCACCGATGCAAATAGAGAACAGTTGCATGACTGCCGAATCATACACCAGTGCACTGTATGAACACGTACACAAATGCATGGATCTCACCATATTCAATAGAACCAAGATGCTTTCCTCCAAAAAAAGGAAGGCAATCTGGTGGTCCCATGCCATAAACAAACTCTACAACAGAAGGAGGAAACTGATGCTGAATAAGGCGAAGTCCCGAGACTGGAAAAACTCCCTTATCAGCCTCAACAAAAAGTTGAGATCCCTCATCAAATCCAATAAAGCTAGCTATGAAAACAGAATTGCAGCAGATAATAAAGACAACCACGAGGCCTTCTATAGTTATGTAAAGAATCTCCACCGCAATACCCAGATTTGCTCTGAGCTATTGCACAATGGTACCTCCTATACCGATCCAACAGATATTGCCAATATACTGGCTGACTGATTCAGTGCCAACTTTACCCCTCTCCCCCCAAAAAGACCAATCTCAATACCAGTAGTTTGCCAGGCACCCAGTATTACTGCTGCACAGGTTAAAACAGCACTGTCCAATGCCAAGAATACAGCTTCTATAGGACCTGACAATATACCTGGTTGTGTTCTACATGAACTACAGAGTGATCTGGCACCTCACCTGTGTGCCCTTTTCAAACACAGCCTCACCTCAGGCTTTGTCCCTACCAAATGGTGCACTGCTGCAGTCATCCCTCTCCAGAAAGGAGGAGCAACTACAGACCCTTTAGCCTGATGAGTCTGATATGGAAAGCTATGGAACACATCATCATAGACCTAATAAACAAGGATACAGGGAATCTTCAAACTCTGGATCCCACACACTCTGGTTTTGTGAAGGGTAGATCATGCCTGCTCAACCTGGTAGACTTCTTTGAGTCAGTCACCAGAGCTGTGGATGAAGGCAAGGTGGTTCATACAGCCTACCTTGATATGGTCAAGGCCTTTGATACCATTCCCCACTCAGGAATCATAGAAAAACTCACTAAACTAGGCATCAACCCATAAGTTGGGTCAGTAGGTGGGTTGCAAACTGGCTCACAGATAGAACCCACAGTGTGAAAGTAACTGACTCCAAGTCAGACTGCCGACCAGTCATGACTGGAGTCCCACAAGGTTTGGTCCTGGGTCCTTTCCTGTTTGGTATCTAATTCTCTGAAGTCCAGGCCGACATGAGGTGATTCTGGCTGACAAAGTTTGCAGATGATTGCAAATTGGGAGCTATTATTAACTCCCCATGTGATGTTGACATCCTACAGAAAGGCCATACCGAGACCAATGACTGATGTCAGAACCATGGCCTTAAGCTCAATGCCAAAAAATGTCTCATAATCCCCTTTGGAAAAAACCCGTTTCCGAAAAGGGAATAGAAGGACTTTCTGATGACAGTGGTAATGTGGTGGTCGAAGGAGAGGTTGCTGTCAACCTGTGTCCCCGGATCTCTTATAACGCCTTCCATGTTCAGTGGGCTCCCATCAATGTGGTAATTAGTGAGAACTGAGTTTTTCCCAAAGGGAATGACTACGCATTTTTTGGCATTAAGCTTAAGGCCATGGTTTTGATACCAATCGTTGGTCTCAGTGAGGCCTTTCTGTAGGATGTCCACATCACTTGGGGAGTTAATAATGGCTCCCAGCTTGCAATTGTCAGGGAACTTTGTCAGCCAGAGTCTCTTTCATTTTGGCCTGGACTTCTGAGAAGTAGACGCCAAATAGAAGAGGACCCAGGATCGATCCCTGTGAGACTCCACTCATGACTGGTCAGCAGTCTGACTTGGAGTCTGCTACTTTCACACTGTGGGTTCTATCTGTGAGCCAACTTGCAACCCACCTAGTGTTATAGGGGTTGATGCCTAGTTTGGTGAGTCTATCAATAATTCCTGAATGGGGAATGGTATCAAAAGCCTTGGCCAGATCAAGGTAGGCTGTATGAACCACCTTGCCCTCACTCACAGCTCTGGTGACTGACTCAAAGAAGTCAACCAGGTTGAGCAGGCGTGATCTACCCTTTTCAAAATCAAATTGCCCGGGATCCAGAGTTTGGAGATTCCCTATATCCTTGCTAATTAGGTCCATGATGATGCACTCCATAGCCTTACATGCTCCATTCTGTAGGGACAAAGCCTGAGGTGAAGCTCTGATTGAACAGGGCACACAGGTGTGGTGCCAGTTCACTTTGTAGTTCATGTAGAACACAGCCAAGAATATTGTCGGGTCCCATAGAAGCTATATTCTTGGCCTTGGATAATTCAGCTTAAACCTGTGCTGCAGTAATGCTGGTGGCCTGGCATTCTTCCGGTATTGTGACTGGTCCTTTGGGGGGGGGGGTAAAGTTGGCACTGAATCTATCAGCCAGTATGTTGGCAATATCTGTTGGCTCAGTATAGGAGGTACCATTGTGCAGTAACTCAAAGCAAATCTGGGTATTGCCATGGAGATTCTTGATATAACTGTAGAAGGCTTTGTGGTTCTTTTTAGTATCTGCCACAATTCTGCCTTCATAGCTAGCTTTAGAGGTTTTGATGAGGGATTTCAACTTTTTGTTGAGGCTAATAAGAGACTTCACCATTTTCTGCAACAGTTTCCTCCTTCTGTTGTAGAATTTGTTAATGGCAGGGGACCACCAAATTGGCATCTTTTTTTTGGAGGAGAGCATCTTGGTTCTGTTGGGTATGGCTAGTGCCATGCATTTATGTACATGCTTGTACAGTGCATTGATGTATGATTCAGCAGTTAAGCACCTATTTTCCACTTGCATGGGTGCCGTGAAGTTAGCCACCTCTGTTTTCTTGAGCCCAAAGTTAGCTTATGAGAAATTTTTCATGTTGTTTACCTTTGCTGGTGGTGTGGGTGAGATGTGGATTTCCATGGTAATTAGTTTGTGGTCGGATCTAACAAGGGAAGAATTGACGACTGATGTTGAGCAATGGTTGCCCATGTTAGTAATAACCAGGTCAAGGATGTTGCTTCCTCTAGTGGGGGTATGAATGAGCTTGTCCAGTGCACTGAAATTAATGAATTCCAGGTAGTGTTGGGCAAGTGTATAGGTGCATGAGTAGTTTTCTCAGTTGATGGAGGGGTAGTTGATGTCACCCAGTATGACAGTGTTATGTTGGACCGTAATAGTTTACAGGATGCTTAGGAATGTGGAGTGAGTGTCTTTGCACATGGCTGGGGACCTATAGAAGGCCACGACCTGAATCGTCGTCTTACCCACTGCTAGTTGTACCTGAAGTATCTCCGATTTGTTATGCTAGGCTACTAGTCTGGAGGTGTGGGTATCCTTTATGAATATGGAGATGCCACCGCCTTTGGAGCTTTGGTCCATGTTCTGGGGACGAAAGGTGTGGAATGAGTTATAGTCTGGTAGTGCAGGGGTACTTTCTGCTGCTTTAAACCAGGTCTCCGTTACAGGACAAATGTCAATGTTCTCCATTTTGAGGAGTCCTTCAAGCGAGTTCATCTTGAGATTTAGACTTCTAGCGGTGAGCATCATGACCCTCAGATTGCACTTATTTATAGCTGTTACACTGGTAATTTGCTCTTTGGAACACCACCTAAAAAGGCACTATAGGGGTGTCAAGAGCCTTAGCCAGTATCAGGAAACATAGGTGTGACTGATGCAGGCCATCTCTGGCAAAGCATTGAGGTCTGTCAATCATGTCATCCCAAGCAAACTGAGCAAGCCAAGAAGTACTCTCCAAACTGTTGGAACACGGTAATAGTGCTTGAGTTAAACCAAACAGCATCAAAAAATAATAATGAATGCAGTGCTGCAAAAGTAATCCAAACAGAATTTATTTTAAAGCGCTTTTCGTCTGCTACTAATGGCAAACTTCTTCAGAATAAAGACATGTTCTAATCAAACTCATTTTATACAAGTCACATAATTGATTAATAACCCAATTAAGTACTCATTAAACATTAAAAGGACAATAGTAAAAAATTTCAATGATAAAAAATGAAAAAATTTTTGTTTAAAAACTCATTTTTATGTTTACATTCATGCAATGTGTAATCAACAGGATATAAACTTGACTACTCGAATGTGTTAATACTTTGATTAATGTATTTCTGCTGTGTAAAACAGTCTATCTCTTAAGGCTTAACATACTGAGGAGACAGCCTATAGAACATGCTTCGTTAAGACCAGGGGGGGTGATAGGATTCCAACCTGATTTGCCAATAAAGCTCCAAAACTAATAGTTTTAGTGAAGACGGACCCCCTCTACTGTCATTGCAAACCTGGTCAATTCCTATAAATTTGAATTGGTGGTTTGGGTATTCTGAAACATGTTTGGCCAATGCATTAGTGAGCTTACATTTCCTAATAGCATACTGATGTTCATAGATTCTTTCTTTGAATTTACGTTCAGTTTTACCAACGTAATGGGCAGTACAATTTTGACATTGAGCTAAATATACTAACAGTTTTGAATTACATGTGAATCTGTGTTTAAGTTTGTATTCACCCTTATTAATATTGAATCTATTAGATTCCATGATGTATCTACAGTAATTGCAATTGTGACATCTAAACATCCCTGGAGTTCTGACTAGTAAGTATTTCATTTCAAACCAAGATTTTAGATTCCTCCCTTTTTTGTAAGTCACTAAAGGTATAGTGCCTAATTTGGTGGATACTGTGGAATCCACACCAAATAACTGCCAATTCTTCAGGATGATGGACCACAAAAAATTGCTGTCCACTGTGAACGTAGTGATGAATCTAGGAGTGTCAATCGAGTCTACCCTACTGGCATCCACTTGTTCGTGGTCATCAGCTGTCATTATACAAATCACCTTATTCTCCTTTTCTCTAACTTTAAGTAGTGGCACATAAAACTTACTGTTCCTTTTCATGTTGATCTCGTCTATAAGTTCGTCAACTAAATGAATGGGATACCCTCTACTTAAAAACATAGTTTTAAGTGTGTTACATTCAACTATAAAGTCTTCCTCTTTACTACTGATTCTAGCTGCTCTAACAAGCTGCCCTTTCACCACTGCACGTTTCTGTCTGTAGGGGTGGCAACTTGTAAAATGAAGAAAGGTGTTAGAATATAGCGGTTTCCTGTATATCTTAGATGTGTAACAAGCCATGTTCTTATCCTTAGATAGAAGAATATCAAGGTACGCTATTTCATTACTGCTGAAAGTAGAGGTAAATACTAGAAAATCAGTAGAGTCATTCAAGAAATCGATGAATGTGGTAGCTTCTGCTTCAGTCCCATTAAAAAGGACAAAAATGTCATCCAAGTACCGGGTGTAGAATATTAATAAATCAGAGAAATTGGGGTTGTTGAGAATGTGTAAATGTTCCCACTGGGCCATGACCAAGTTGGCCACGCTGGCTCCGTAAGGTGAGCCCATCCCAACGCCCACTGTCTGCAAGTAGTGATTGTCACCAAACATGAAGTAGTTCCTAGGTAGTGTTAAATCAAGTAATTCTATTACCAATGAGATGTCATGACTCTTAGCCCTTCTAGCTTTTAACCTGTCGCATACCCATTCAATAGCTATTTCCTGGGGGATACAGGTGAAAAGGTCTTTCACGTCTATTGAGAGCAGGTTGTAATGCTGGTCAAAACTTAATTCATTAATTTTGGAAAGGAAGGACCATGAATCTTTACAGATCTGAGACTCAAGAGGAATGTATTTACTTAGAATATGGTCTACTACCTTAGCGCATGTGTAGGTAGGTGATCCACGACTGTCAATGAGTGGATGCATGGGAGGATCATTGATGTTCTTGTGAATTTTTGGTATTCCAAATAAGTACGGTATCCTGGGATGTAGTGTGGTCATATAGTTGTACTGATCTTGGTTTATCCTTCCTTCTATATACATCTCTTCCAAGTGGTCTTTAATTACTTTGTAAGCATTATTTATTTCATTCTTTGAACTCACAACATAAGCAGGAGTATCTAGAATTGTTGCCATACGGTCCATGTAATCGCTGTTGTCAAAAATCACGACCCCTCCTCCTTTATCTGGTTTGCATATACGTAAGTTGTTCATGTGAAGAATACGAATATTTTCAATTTCTTCACTGTTGGTGTGTGGGATCATGTTCGTGCGATTCTTTATATGCCTCCTGATGTCAAGCTCACATATTAATTCAAACATAGCTAAGAGTGGATGTACTGGAGGGTTGTAAGTACTAGGGATGTATAACCGGTTGCTATCTCGCAGGTATGCTCCTCCTCCCATCATAAGCTTGAAGTTGAGTTTCCGTGTGAAAATTTTGACATCAATAATGGCTTTAACCAAGTCCATATGGTGATGTGGGACGTATGTGAAACCCTTGGCCATTAAGTCAGCCATTTCAGTTGATATGTCAACTTTAGAAAAATTGTACACTTTGAAATCTCCTAAGGAGTTGGTAATAATGTTAGATTCTTGATGTGTTGTTACTACATTTGACTCTACTTCCTCTATACAAGCTACAAGTTATAAATTGTTAAGTGAACCCAAATTATGGGTTAACGGTTGTTCCTGGATGGGTAAGAGTGGTTCTGTCGTTGGCGTTGCACTTTTGGTCTTGCTCCTAAAAAATTGCCCTGACCATTGTTATTGTGGTGACTATCCATGTTATTATTGTTCTGTAATCTCTCACTTCTACGTAGTTCATTGGGGGGCTCAACTCTCTCCGTACTTTGAACTTCATTCTCATTCTCACCTTCATTTAGGTTAGGTCGGGGCTTGTCAAAAGGGACAAGATTATCTTTAGTAAGATTAGGTGTGTGTCCATTGTTACGTGTAGTAACATTCCCCCTCCATACCTGACTAGGTGCAGGTTTGGGATACGCTGTCCCTTCCTTATATGCCTTAGTGTCCCTATCCAGTTTTTTTGCTTTCACAGCTTGCATTTTGACCAAATGTTCATCTATGTTACTAAACAGTTTACTGTATTCAAATCTATAACAGTCAAACATTGCATCAGTTTTAATCAATTTATCCAATACTGTTGCTTCTTCATTAAGTTGGTCGATTTGCACTGCATAATGTTTACTCATAAGTTTCAACATTTCAAATCCATGTCTATCATACATACTGCACAAATCTAAATGAAACTCAGAGTTTGCAATAAGGCCTGTAGGATATTGATAGTGCCTTAAACCTTTTGGTACAATTTTCCTTGTTACACATTCATTAAAATAAACTATTTCAAGTTTCAATTTTTTGATTTTAAGTAAAATACTGTCCAATTGTTTCAATTTGTTCTGAATATCAGTATCAATAGTGTCAATCTGAGCATTGGTAGTCGCTTTTCCATAAGTAAATGATGGATTAATATTAATCCAGTTTAAAAAATTAGGTACGTTATTATTGTTTACACTCACCAAAGCAGGCTCGTTAGTACATGCTCCTACTGTTGTAGCCATGCTGGTGGAAGACTGTACGTCAATGTTCATTTGTTTGTCTCTAGCAGTTACTTGGTTAACTAAAAAAGTGTCCGTGTGATTCGCATTAGTTATCCTTGGATGTCGCACCACAAATATGTTGTTATTGTCTACAGTTGTTGAAGGTTCTGTAAATGGTTGTGGTTCCACGTCGGCTGGAATTCTCCTCTGCCAAACAAAGTGTGGTTCATCGTCGGCTGGACTTCTCCTCTGCCTAGGTTTACTGGTGCAACCTAACTCTGCTTCGTTCATCGCGTTGCAAGCATCAGGAATCGGCTTGTTATTTGTAATGTGCACGGGTCGCTGTTCAGCTCCCGAATAAGTTTTATCATGGTAGATACAGTCTACTTTGTCATTAGTGTCAGTTCTCAAAATGTTATTAGAAACGTCGTTCATTTCTAATTGTGTTCCTTGGGTTGTGCCGTGTTTGTGAAAGGCAGAATCCATACCCGTTTTAGAAGCGGTAGCATTGAACACATAATTGTCATTACCAACAGCATTATTTTCAGAAGGCAAGGTTAACAGTATACCATGAGCTCTTTCTAGTTTCTCAATTCTAAAAAGTACTGCATCAAGTTTACTTAAAAGTAAGTCAAACGACTTACTATTAGTGTTCCGTTCATCGGAACTAATGGTGATAGCTGGCTGGTTATCAGATGCAGTAAAAGTACCTGCTTCTGAATTATCAAACCTTAAAAGTTCTGGTGTAGCGTTTGGAAAGTCAATGGCTGGCTCACATAAAGACTCAGACGCCATACCAAAGAATAATTGAACACCGACTGTGTAAAAACAAACTGAGCAAGCCAAGAAGTACTCTCCAAACTGTTGGAACACGGTAATAGTGCTTGAGTTAAACCAAACAGCATCAAAAAATAATAATGAATGCAGTGCTGCAAAAGTAATCCAAACAGAATTTATTTTAAAGCGCTTTTCGTCTGCTACTAATGGCAAACTTCTTCAGAATAAAGACATGTTCTAATCAAACTAATTTTATACAAGTCACATAATTGATTAATAACCCAATTAAGTACTCATTAAACATTAAAAGGACAATAGTAAAAAATTTCAATGATAAAAAATGAAAAAATTTTTGTTTAAAAACTCATTTTTATGTTTACATTCATGCAATGTGTAATCAACAGGATATAAACTTGACTACTCGAATGTGTTAATACTTTGATTAATGTATTTCTGCTGTGTAAAACGTACAGTCTTCCACCAGCATGGCTACAACAGTAGGAGCATGTACTAACGAGCCTGCTTTGGTGAGTGTAAACAATAATAACGTACCTAATTTTTTAAACTGGATTAATATTAATCCATCATTTACTTATGGAAAAGCGACTACCAATGCTCAGATTGACACTATTGATACTGATATTCAGAACAAATTGAAACAATTGGACAGTATTTTATTTAAAATCAAAAAATTGAAACTTGAAATAGTTTATTTTAATGAATGTGTAACAAGGAAAATTGTACCAAAAGGTTTAAGGCACTATCAATATCCTACAGGCCTTATTGCAAACTCTGAGTTTCATTTAGATTTGTGCAGTATGTATGATAGACATGGATTTGAAATGTTGAAACTTATGAGTAAACATTATGCAGTACAAATCGACCAACTTAATGAAGAAGCAACAGTATTGGATAAATTGATTAAAACTGATGCAATGTTTTACTGTTATAGATTTGAATACAGTAAACTGTTTAGTAACATAGATGAACATTTGGTCAAAATGCAAGCTGTGAAAGCAAAAAAACTGGATAGGGACACTAAGGCATATAAGGAAGGGACAGTGTATCCCAAACCTGCACCTAGTCAGGTATGGAGGGGGAATGTTACTACAAGTAACAATGGACACACACCTAATCTTACTAAAGATAATCTTGTCCCTTTTGACAAGCCCCGACCTAACCTAAATGAAGATGAGAATGAGAATGAAGTTCAAAGTACGGAGAGAGTTGAGCCCCCCAATGAACTACGTAGAAGTGAGAGATTACAGAACAAGAATAACATGGATAGTCACCACAATAACAATGGTCAGGGCAATTTTTTAGGAGCAAGACCAAAAGTGCAACGCCAATGACAGAACCACTCTTACCCATCCAGGAACAACCGTTAACCCATAATTTGGGTTCACTTAACAATTTAGAACTTGTAGCTTGTATAGAGGAAGTAGAGTCAAATGTAGTAACAACACATCAAGAATCTAACATTATTACCAACTCCTTAGGAGATTTCAAAGTGTACAATTTTTCTAAAGTTGACATATCAACTGAAATGGCTGACTTAATGGCCAAGGGTTTCACATACGTCCCACATCACCATATGGACTTGGTTAAAGCCATTATTGATGTCAAAATTTTCACACGGAAACTCAACTTCAAGCTTATGATGGGAGGAGGAGCATACCTGCGAGATAACAACCGGTTATACATCCCTAGTACTTACAACCCTCCACTACATCCACTCTTAGCTATGTTTGAATTAATATGTGAGCTTGACATCAGGAGGCATATAAAGAATCGCACGAACATGATCCCACACACCAACAGTGAAGAAATTGAAAATATTCGTATTCTTCACATGAACAACTTACGTATATGCAAACCAGATAAAGGAGGAGGGGTCGTGATTTTTGACAACAGCGATTACATGGACCGTATGGCAACAATTCTAGATACTCCTGCTTATGTTGTGAGTTCAAAGAATGAAATAAATAATGCTTACAAAGTAATTAAAGACCACTTGGAAGAGATGTATATAGAAGGAAGGATAAACCAAGATCAGTACAACTATATGACCACACTACATCCCAGGATACCGTACTTATTTGGAATACCAAAAATTCACAAGAACATCAATGATCCTCCCATGCGTCCACTCATTGACAGTCGTGGATCACCTACCTACACATGCGCTAAGGTAGTAGACCATATTCTAAGTAAATACATTCCTCTTGAGTCTCAGATCTGTAAAGATTCATGGTCCTTCCTTTCCAAAATTAATGAATTAAGTTTTGACCAGCATTACAACCTGCTCTCAATAGACGTGAAAGACCTTTTCACCTGTATCCCCCAGGAAATAGCTATTGAATGGGTATGCGACAGGTTAAAAGCTAGAGGGGCTAAGAGTCATGACATCTCATTGGTAATAGAATTACTTGATTTAACACTACCTAGGAACTACTTCATGTTTGGTGACAATCACTACTTGCAGACAGTGGGCGTTGGGATGGGCTCACCTTACGGAGCCAGCGTGGCCAACTTGGTCATGGCCCAGTGGGAACATTTACACATTCTCAACAACCCCAATTTCTCTGATTTATTAATATTCTACACCCGGTACTTGGATGACATTTTTGTCCTTTTTAATGGGACTGAAGTAACCCATAAAGAGGTCGGCATAAATGGGAGCAAAAGTTGCCCCCATAGCCGTACCTTTTGACTGTGAATACCACTGATTCTGAAACTGAAAAACATTGTGTTCCAGAACCAGTTTTAGCAAAGACAACAGAAATAGCATTTCTGGTTCTGAATATCTTCCTGACTGTTCCATCCAATATTGAACGGCCCTCAAAACGTGCAGTGGTGAAAGGGCAGCTTGTTAGAGCAGCTAGAATCAGTAGTAAAGAGGAAGACTTTATAGTTGAATGTAACACACTTAAAACTATGTTTTTAAGTAGAGGGTATCCCATTCATTTAGTTGACGAACTTATAGACGAGATCAACATGAAAAGGAACAGTAAGTTTTATGTGCCACTACTTAAAGTTAGAGAAAAGGAGAATAAGGTGATTTGTATAATGACAGCTGATGACCACGAACAAGTGGATGCCAGTAGGGTAGACTCGATTGACACTCCTAGATTCATCACTACGTTCACAGTGGACAGCAATTTTTTGTGGTCCATCATCCTGAAGAATTGGCAGTTATTTGGTGTGGATTCCACAGTATCCACCAAATTAGGCACTATACCTTTAGTGACTTACAAAAAAGGGAGGAATCTAAAATCTTGGTTTGAAATGAAATACTTACTAGTCAGAACTCCAGGGATGTTTAGATGTCACAATTGCAATTACTGTAGATACATCATGGAATCTAATAGATTCAATATTAATAAGGGTGAATACAAACTTAAACACAGATTCACATGTAATTCAAAACTGTTAGTATATTTAGCTCAATGTCAAAATTGTACTGCCCATTACGTTGGTAAAACTGAACGTAAATTCAAAGAAAGAATCTATGAACATCAGTATGCTATTAGGAAATGTAAGCTCACTAATGCATTGGCCAAACATGTTTCAGAATACCCAAACCACCAATTCAAATTTATAGGAATTGACCAGGTTTGCAATGACAGTAGAGGGGGTCCGTCTTCACTAAAACTATTAGTTTTGGAGCTTTATTGGCAAATCAGGTTGGAATCCTATCACCCCCCTGGTCTTAACGAAGCATGTTCTATAGGCTGTCTCCTCAGTATGTTAAGCCTTAAGAGATAGACTGTTTTACACAGCAGAAATACATTAATCAAAGTATTAACACATTCGAGTAGTCAAGTTTATATCCTGTTGATTACACATTGCATGAATGTAAACATAAAAATGAGTTTTTAAACAAAAATGTTTTCATTTTTTATCATTGAAATTTTTTACTATTGTCCTTTTAATGTTTAATGAGTACTTAATTGGGTTATTAATCAATTATGTGACTTGTATAAAATGAGTTTGATTAGAACATGTCTTTATTCTGAAGAAGTTTGCCATTAGTAGCAGACGAAAAGCGCTTTAAAATAAATTCTGTTTGGATTACTTTTGCAGCACTGCATTCATTATTATTTTTTGATGCTGTTTGGTTTAACTCAAGCACTATTACCGTGTTCCAACAGTTTGGAGAGTACTTCTTGGCTTGCTCAGTTTGTTTTTACACAGTCGGTGTTCAATTATTCTTTGGTATGTCATCCCAAGCAGACAGTTACTGGATCCCCTTAGAATGACACCAGAAAGTTAGCCAATTGTTGAAGTCAATCATTTTCTGCTTGTACTGTTGTATCATTCTGGGTGATGGTAGGGTGCTGCTCAGGGCTAGGGTGCCTGGGCCACATAATCAGGGACCTACTCCATGTCTCTTTTCATGTAATCCAGGGAGGTGCATCTCATGTCATTCACACCCACATGGACAACGACAGATTCATACTTGTGCTTGTTGTGGAGTCACCTGAATATGTGTGTGTTATGTGTCGGATCCTGGCACCCGGCAGACAGCTGACTGTTACCTTCTCCTTATTCAACCTAGTGAGTGGGACATCAGTGTGCCTCACTATTGAGTCACCTATAATTAGTGTATTGGGTGAGCTGTTTTGCCTTAGGGGCTTATGTTGAGGAGCACACTGTGTAGGTGAACTATGTGTCTTGTGATTTTTGCTGTGTTGTGGTGGTCGAGTATGTTTCCTATTTGGAGGTCTCTGCTGTTTGGGTAGATTTCTGTTGAGAGCCTCCATGTAGGTGGGTGTGTGGTTTGTGTTTTTATTTGAGAGCTATGATAGTGGGTGTTCTGGAGGGCTATGTGCTCCATGTGGTGTGGTGCAGGTGTTGACCTTCTCCTCTTGACCAGCTATTCTTGTCTTGGCTGGTGACTGCATGACTTCCATTTATGATATATAAGTGCATGTCTTACAAGTCTGAGTTTTGCGAGGTAAGAGGAGAGTGTTGTCTGTGTACATGAGGCAGTTGCTACATTGCCTCAGAATGCCCAAGTTCACCAGGTTAATTTAAAAAAGCACAGGCAACTGACCTTTAGACATGCCAGAAGGGATGGTCATTATTCATAAGTACTGAAGCTGTTTCCTTATAGGAATTTTAGTGCTTTTAGCACTTATGTGTGCTACAATAATTGCTACAAGAAGCCAGATGAAGTGCTAGGCGAATAAGCTAGTTAAATGCAAGAGAGAAGAGAACTAGCAAGATCTAAGAGAAAAATTAAAGAGCAGACTTTCTTACACCGGTAATAGTTTACCCTAGCTTAGTGGCGCTGCACAGTGTGCAAACCCATGCAAACACGGGCTTTTAAAGCAGAAAGTTGAAAGAGAGCTAGAAACCACTCCTCTTGTGGTAGATAGTCTACCTAGTGCTTACCACTCCCACTGATAAGCTGAGAGGCTTCTGTCTAACACAGAAGCATCTGGGGAACTCGGAAACTACAGGCTACCAACAGTCAAGCTTTCCATAGGATTTTGTACTGTAAGAGAGCTTGTACTGTTTTTGACCTTCTACACTGTCATAGAATAAACAATATAAGAACACCGAATCCAAAGTCTAATCCCTCCACTGTAAGATTAAAACCACCTTCTAGTATGAAAATTCTTGCCTATTGCCTTCCACCATTGTATCTGGCTATCTATGTACATCAAGCAAAGGGGTCTATATATAGAAATGAATGCACTGAATTGCGAACGCTATATAATCGACCCGCAATCCCTGAAAACCCAAAATGTCGAACACACGGATCAGCAATTTGTTTCCCAGGGAAAAAAATCGCTGATCCGTAAAAAAAAAAAGAAAAAAAAAATCAAAACACAAAATTAAGTGGGGGGCTTTGCCCTCACAGCCCCCGATGTGAGGGGCTGTGCCCCCACCCCTACTTAAATATACCAACTCTGAGATCGCATCACAGTGGAGGAAATGGCAGTCCCGAAAAGGGCCAAGGGATTTTCTTTTCCCAAGGAAAAAAATTGCTGTTCCATGGTTTTGGTATTTTGCCATTTCACGTAATGACGTTCGACTAAACAGCATTCGCATGTCATTGCGTTCGCTAAAATAATAGGGACCCCAAGCAAATTCCCTCCCTCATTATCATCAAAGCCAGACTTAATGACCGAGTTCACGGAAGTTCATACTTGGTGTTCATGCAAACAATCTTCTGGCCAGAGGGAACTACACTAATCTTGTCATTACAATTGTAACATAGCTATATTTCTTGATGTCTCTTCATCATTAAGCTTAGTATTAACCAATGAATCTATATCAGTATTTTTATACAGTAAACTCTCAGTTAACCAGAACTCATGCAACCAGAACTCTCAAGCAACCAGAAAAAAAAAAAAAACAATCGAAGAAATACAGTACAATTTTCTGCCCCCCCCCCCCCGCAGAAACATACCTTACATTTTTTGAGATTTAGTGTTTTAAAAAGGAAGATAGGAATAAATTCCCTCTCTCCTCAACCTAAGAACAAGTCCAACCAAACAAATAGTATAAGGTACAGTTCTAGTCAGGCCTATTTTTAATAGTAACTCACAAGCAACGAGAAACTACAGTTATCCAGCATCTACCAATCCCTATCGGTGTCGGTTAACAGAGAGTTTATTGTATGTTTTTGTTCTGTTTTACAAACTGACAGTCAGTATGAATGTGTCTACCAATACTATAGTTATGGTGGGGTAAAAATGCAATTGTATTGATATATGACCTCTGCCAATACGTATTTGTTAGAACTGTAAGGTGATAATGTCATTTTTTAAAGGTTGCAGCCACAGCCACTTGGACTTAAAGGTACACACTCAAAAGAGCTCTACTGGAGGGAATGAGCTGAGGAACAAAATGCCTTTCACTAACTATAGCAAAGAGCTATACTAGCATATGCAAATTAATTTAAACAGCAACAGCTGTTGAAATGACCAATACTGCACTAATACACAATCAGTAACTCTATTTGTTGTGCCAGGAATTCCCCTTAACAGCTTATAAACTCACACACCAAGGCCATAAAAGTAGTGTTTCTGCAATTATCTGATTATACTCCTACCTTTCTGCCTCTATCCCTTCCTTGCTTTCACTAACCTTACAGCTCCAAGGATTCCACTACTCATACTGATTGTTTTTCTTTACACTCTTCTCTTAGGGGGTCCTGCCTGTTCCTTTCACCCTCCCTGCACTCGGGCTCACTTTGCTCCCCTACGCTACTCCCATTCCCACCCACCTCTGCATCACCTAGACTTATACAAACACTAACCACTCCCCTAACTTCCCCCGATCAACAATCACCCTGCCTCCTACAGTCACACCTCAAATAACCAATACACTATTTGTTACACTCATCCCTCCCCTCACACAACTTAATAGCAACTATCCTTAATCACTCTACCCCCACCACACTACAACACCCCTTTGTCCCTACATCTTCTTTATCACACCATCCAACAAACCTAACATTTAAAAAAAAAAGAATAAACACCATGCTCTTTCTCCTGCTTACACTCTATACCCGACTGCTATCTGCATACTAACATTCTACACTCACCTACAGATACAGCATGTTCATAACCCCACACTATATTATATTAATACTGTCCACTCCTCACTATCCTACCTTCCTCCCAACTCTACAATCGCACACCTATTGCATACTTCCACTTCAAACATGTAGATGTCAGCAATACCACTAACCACTTCAGCAAGCACCTTCACATACTCTCCAAATTGTCACACGAACATGCATGTATATTATCACAGATTCACCGTAGTGGTGATATACATGTCTATATCACATAATCAAAGTTCTAAAACATCAAATCTGATATGGTCGAGACCATATCATCGAAGTTTTAAAAGTTTGAATATGTAAAAAAAAAACAAACAAAAGAATAACTTACCTAAACGTTTCAAGCAGGGGGGCAAGCCCCCCTGCACCCCCCACACCCCCCACTACTTAAATATACAAACTCCAAGATCACACTACAGTGCAGTAAAGGGAAATCTTCCCTTACAGGGATTTCTGTTAAAATGTTCGATGTTTCAAAACTTCGATGATATGGTGCTGACCATATCAGTTTTGAAGTTTTGAAACTTCGACAAATCAATATAGACCCATAATATACACCCCAATCCTGCACCACATACTGCACAACATACCATAATGCCTACCATTCCACCCCTTCCTCACATTAAAACTTCAGACCTTCTCATTCTTAACATGAACCTTAAAAGCCTAGTTAACAAAATCAGACTTCCATGCAGTCATTGCACAATACTCACCAGACATTCTTATAGCAAAAGAAACTTGGCTAAAACCTCATATAAGAGACCCAGACATGCTCCCACAAGGTTATTGCGTACACAGATTAGACAGGATCAGAAAGATGAGAGTTGGGGTTGCAATCTTCTAAAAAGATAACCTAAGCATAGACTACATACCCATCAAATACCCTTATGATAACAACTTTGAAGTCCTAGTGACACAGCACAGGATCAACCCAAAGAAAATATTACCATAATAGCCACTTATATAACTCCCAACAATACTGCCATTGCCACTGAGGAACTCATAGCTTGAACAGCCTCAACCTACACCCATTAAACCATTATCAGAGATGACTTCAACTTAGATTGGAACACTTGCACTGGTGATAACCACTCCACCTTCATAAATCCACATGGTTTCTCCCAAACAATCCAGTTTCCTACTCAAATAGATAAACATAGCAAAAGGGAATCTATCTTAGACTTGTCATTTATTAACAGTACCACCCACAACTATCTCTACGGATGCTTTCCAAATAATTTAATTGACCATAGACCTACCTACTTAATCCATCATCAGCTCAACCCACCCAGAACCATAGTTTACAAAGTCATATGAAATACCAACAATTTTCCCAATGAAGCATTCTTAGACATGCTCAATAAATGTAACTGGACACCACTCCATCATCTTTAACTTGACCAGGCAGTAACATACTTCAGTGACACATTTCTAGCTATTCTAAATAGCTTAGCACCAACTCGTACATGTCATGCTAAAAATAAGAGATTGCCCTGGATATCAAAAGAAACCATTAAACTTCAAAATCTAAGGGACAAAACCTGATCTCAATACTAGAAACAAAAGACATTAAAACTCTGTTAGCATACCAGCAACTCCACAATCAAAAAACAACTAAAACTAGACAAAAGTCATATTATACATCTATGCAAAACAAATATAAAAACAATCCCAAAAAGTTCTGACAGGCAATTAACTCGCTCTTCCATCCAGGTAAAGCTGCAGCCCCAGAACTAACAACCAATAACTTCTTCACCAAACATGAGTATTGCCTCACAAATCAACACCTACTTTATAAACACTATCCCCTCCTTAGCTACTGGGAAAAATTCAACCCCACCATTTCTTCCACACAACTCTTTTGACCTCATATCTGTCCCACGTAATACCATAAGAATAATGCTGAAAAAAACTGAAACCTTCTTCCTTAGCAGCTGACCAGCTCCCCAAAGAGTACTTCAAACTTTCAGCCGATGTCAAAGCTCTGCCTGTCTCCATTCTGGTAAATAGCAGAATGATATGTCCCAAAATTATGGAAATTTTTCTATATCACCCCTCTACATAAAGGAGGAACATCAACAGAATTAAACAATTACAGACCCATAGCCATCCTTTCCTCATGTCAAAATTCTGGAAAATGTATACAAGCTCAATTACTACAATA
This sequence comes from Protopterus annectens, assembly GCF_019279795.1. Lineage (NCBI taxonomy): Eukaryota > Metazoa > Chordata > Ceratodontiformes > Protopteridae > Protopterus > Protopterus annectens. Next base: position 29,116,567 of record NC_056742.1, on the reverse strand, counting down.
CCTATCTCACAACCTTATATCTCCCTCCCAACATGAAAGAACCACTTTCTATATATGTAGAGAGGACTTTGTGACCAGTATTAGAACAGACAAGGACAATCTTGAGAGATACTAACTCTTTCCTACAGGAACTGTATATTAATGTGAAAGGATCTGGACTTAATGATGATTATGTTTTTGTTACTATGGATGTTGAGTCCCTGTTTACTGTTATCCCGAATAATTGGGGTATTGATAATATTTGGGAATTGTTGCTAACAGGGAGGTGTATGTCCCCAGATAAAATTGATTTTATCCGTGTCCTTTTAGAAATCATTTTAGAGAATAACATTTTTGTCTTTAACAGTGAATTCTTTTTGCAGAAGGTTGGTGTGGCTATGGGCATGGCGTGTGCCAACATCTATGTCAACCTAGCATTATTACAATGGGAGGAGAATGCTGTGTTTTGTAATTATGAGGTTTTGGATATGTGCGTTGGTATACTCAATTCATAGATGACATATTTTTTCTATGGAATGGTTTGAGTGAGTTGATTCCCCAGTTCATTGAATATCTTTCCAAAACTAATACTTTTTTGAGATTTATATATAAATACTCTATAGATGAGAGAGATTTTCTGGATGTTACCGTAAGAAAGTTTGAATTAGGGGATTTGCACACTAGTTATTTAGGAAGAAGAATAAGAAGAATGTACACAGAGGCCAGGTTTTGAGAATGATTCGAGTGCACAATGATGACATGCAACTTGAGATAGCCCTAATGGAGCTTAAGAGTGATTTCTGGAATAGAGGGTATACTGAGAAAGAGATTGATAATAGTTTTACTCAGTTATTGAAGGAGAATAATACAAGGGGTCGATCATATTTTTCTGAGCAACCTCCTAAAGATGTGATTGAACACTGATGTGCTAGTACTGGAACGGTAAGGGTTCTTATGACCTTTTCGAGTGATGTCAATGTTTTTTGTGACATCATTAAAAAGAATTGGGCTATACTGAATATGTATATATATGTATATATATATATATATATATATAAACATATATAAACAAATACCAAACCTTGAAATGGTGCTCGAGAATGAACCATGCACGGAGTAAAAATGCAAAACACCAACTATAACTCCAGCACTCTAAATAAATAAAAAATGCTAAGACAGCTTGTTGAAGCAAGTTTATTGCAGCACAGTCTGCAGAAACACAGACCGGTGACCGGTTTCGCCCTGAGGCGTCATCAGTGTGTGACTGCATTAACAGTGGACCCAGTATTTATACATCATTTCAAAATAAATTAAACCACATATTTAAAGATACAAACACCCAACTTTAAATATCAAGAAATTAAACATTTCCCATACTCAATATTAAACACCATGAAATATATTTCTAGCCCACGTCATGATCTTAAATGCCTAGTAATGATATAAATTATAGCACTAAGACTAAACTATTAGAACCCGTATATGTTAATCCATAGCTAAACCTAAGGATTACCATAGATCATTCAAGCCTGACTTAAAAAGAGCTCCTAGATTAACTATCCAACGTTGTTCTTTCTGTGTTAATATTTTATGTTTAACCAAATCATTGACACCCTGTATTTGAACCATATCAATTCCAACAAACACAAAGTGAGCTGTGGTATGAACTAGCTTATGTTTATATAAAGCACTGCGGGCACGTTGGCACTTGATGTCACTTATATGGAGGGCTGTGCATTGTTTCAAAAGCACATGAAGTTTGGCCTACATAAAATGCCTCACATTGGCATATGGCCATATACACCACCCAAGTGCTGGTACATTTAATCAAATGTTTAATAGCGTAAACCCTCCTGGTGTTAACTGATGTAAAAGATTTAGTCTTAGACTTCAAATTACAATATCTACAAAAGCCACAATATGTATTGCCCACTATCTTATTTGAAAAAGATGTTATTGGACCTTTTTTGAAAGTAGAAAAATATTGCCCTAAAGATTTACCTTTCCTATACCCAAAACTACATACCTCTCCAGTGAACTGTGTGAAAAAAGGATCAGATTGTATAACATGCCAAAACTTGGAAATAGTTATTTTGATGTGAAAAGTATTTGAGCAACATGTTGTAATAAATCTCACCTTGCCCTTATCAGCCACATCATATGTCTGTTTGTCTAGTAATAATTGTGTCCTATCACTAGTCTTAGATTGTTTATAAACCTTTTCAATAGTATTTTTGTTATAACCCCTATGAATAAATCTCTTCTGCAAATCCATAACTTGTTGCTCAAATATGGGTTTTGTGGAACAAATTCTCCTAACCCGCTGGAACTGTGATGCAGGTATATTTTGGATGGTGTGGGGGGATGACAACTGCTGGCATGTAAAAATGCATTCGTGGAGAATGGTTTTCTATATAGATTGGTAACTATTGTTCCATCTATTGTTTTAATAACCATAACATCCAAGAATTCTATTTTTTGTGGAATCAATGCCACCTGTAAATGTGATACCATACCTATTAGCATTAAGATGTATCATAAATTGTTGCCAATCAATCTGACTTTCCCCCCACACCACCCAACAATCATCTAAATACCTACGCCACATCTCCAACTTAGATTTAAATGGATGTTCAGCTGTATAAATGAACTGAACCTCAAAGTAACCCATAAAGAGGTCGGCATAAATGGGAGCAAAAGTTGCCCCCATAGCCGTACCTTTTGACTGTGAATACCACTGATTCTGAAACTGAAAAACATTGTGTTCCAGAACCAGTTTTAGCAAAGACAACAGAAATAGCATTTCTGGTTCTGAATATCTTCCTGACTGTTCCATCCAATATTGAACGGCCCTCAAACCTCCCTCATGTGGTATACTAGTGTAGAGAGACTGGACATCCAATGTCCCTATATATGATGTTGAAGAAACTTGTAGATTGTCCATCAGTTGTAGGAATTGTTTCGTATCACGAATCCTAGCCGTGACAAAAGGTAGAAGCAATTTAAGTTTATATTCTAAATATTTTGATAGGGGTTCAAGCAATGATCTCCAACCTGCCACTATGGGATGCCCTAGTGGATTCTGAAGTGACTTGTGAATCTTAGGGACTAAGTAAAAATATTGAGGCTTAGGTGAATCAACCAACAGTTGTGCCAACAAAGAAATAGATATGATACCCTGATCTTTGACCCTAACTAAAAGGTATCTATCTTTTTCTTAAATAATAATGTTGGGTCACCTGATATTTGACTATAAAAGTTACTATCAGACAACTGCCGATTGGCCTCTTGTGTGTAAATTTGTTTGTCCCATATAACAACTGCACCTCCTTTATCAGCTTCTACTATCACTATCTCCTGATTTTGTGACAAAGATTTAAGAGCCATTCTCTCAGAGGAAGAAAGATTATCATTATATGGCCGAAAAATATGAAATTGATTCACATGCAGATCTTGTAAAACTAACTATTCAAAAGTTTTAATGGTGCTATGATATGGAGGTAAAAAAACTGATTTTTTGAAGTGGAAATCAACTTCTTCTGCTTTTCTTAAACTTGTGTCTCTATGGCAAAATAATACTTAAGATTTAAACTCCTACAAAAGTTCTTGACATCATTTATTACATCATAATGTGACACATAAAATGATGGTACATATCCTAAGCCTTTATTCAACACACTAAGTTCACTTTGTGAAAAAACATGTGTAGTTAAATTAACAACCAAATCGTTAGCATTTTGGTTGACATGATACTGTGGAACAATGTCTGTTATTTCTGCAGACTGGCCTGAAATATTTTCAATATTTCCGACCTCCCTTCCTAAAGGGGTCCTGTGTCACTTCGAGATGGGTGATGTAGAAACTACCATCTCCCCTATATCAGTTTCAGTATCAGTATTGGAAAAACTAGAAGAAAACTCAGAAGCACTGGATAAATTATTAGTCTTTCTTAAAACAGACCTCACACGCTTTCTTTTAGATCTAGTAGGCCCTTTGTTGTCAGAAAAACGTACTTCTTGTTTTTGTTTTTTTCCATGTATAAACAGCTGCATTTTTAAAGTCATTAATATCCCTCTGGTATTTATTAATTTTGCGGTGTTGTAAATGTTTATCATATTTGTCAATGTCAGACATAAATTGCACATACATGTCTTGATATTTAGCAGTATTGAAAAATGTCTTGGTACGTTCATGGCATGCTTCTAATTGAGACAAAAGGTTTGGCAATTGCTTTTCATAGTACTCAACCAACAGTTGAATAAACGTACTTGAAGCCGTTTGTTGTATGGCCCTCCATTTGTTCATAAATTCAATGTCCTGAGTACATAAACCAGGTTCTACATACACCCTAAGTCCCCTCGGTGATATCTTAGCCAAAAAATAAGCTTTTAGAAGCTTGCAGTGCCAAACATATGAACATACCTTTTTTGAACAATCCATTAGTTGTCTAAGTGAATGTTCCAAATCAGGTTGCCCTGCTTCATCCTTAGCGTTCGACCCTTGTGCCATCTAGGGTGTAGTAGTAAAAAAAGTGCAGTCATCCTTATCTGCTACTACATTGTCAAAATAAGCTTTAAAATCGGGCCCAACTGCAATTTTGTAGCAGAAACCGTGTATTTGCCTCCCTTGCTTACGTTCTGGTGTCTTCAATGTACCATTAGGTGAACCATAACACGCCATCAACCAAACCATGTCTATTCAGACCAAATACCGTTCCAGCACTCGAAGAATACCAACAAATACCAAACCTCGAAATGGTGCTCGAGAACGAACCATGACAGTGCAAGGAGTAAAAATGCACTTTGTGTTTGTTGGAATTGATATGGTTCAAATACAGGGTGTCAATGATTTGGTTAAACATAAAATATTAACACAGAAAGAACAATGTTGGATAGTTAATCTACAAGCTCTTTTTAAGCTAGGCTTGAATGATCAATGGTAATCCATAGCTTTAGCTATGGATTAACATATATGGGTTCTTCTAGTTTAGTCTTAGTGCTATAATTTATATCAATACTAGGCATTTAAGATCATGACGTAGGCTAGACATATATTTCATGGTGTTTAATATTGAGTATGGGAAATGTTTCATTTCTTGACATTTAAAGTTTGGTGTTTGTATGTTTAAATATGTGGTTTAATTTATTTTGAAATGATGTACAAATACTGGGTCCACTGTTAATACAGTCACACACTGATGACACCTCAGGGTGAAACCGGTCACCGGTCTGTGTTTCTGCAGACTGTGCTGCAATAAACTTGCTTCAACAAGCTGTCTTAGCATTTTTTATTTATTTAGAGTGCTGGAGTTATAGCTGGTGTTTATATATATATATATATATATATATATATATATATATATATATATATATATATATTTTTTCTTTTTTTTTGAGATGTGTGGTTTTAAGTTGTTTGTATTGTCTTTGCACATTACTTTTATTAAGTTTTGATAGTATGCCAATATTGAACTGATTTTTGTGCCTTTAAGAGGATGGTGCTTCTTATTAACTTGATTAATTGGATGCTTTTAAATTTGGAATGTATGTTGTTCTTATTTGAGTCTGAAGAAGTGGCTGTTAGGTCGTGAAAGTGCTTACTCTGTCCTCATATTAAATTTTTTTGGTCCTTCAGTCATGGTGATTGTGTTCATTTTTTTATTTTTGTACTTGTGGCCCTGTACTGTTTGACAGAATCGTTTCCAGGATACGGTTTTACTTATACTACGTACACAGATTTGTACACATTGTGGTACAATCATGAATCCCATCCTGTATTTAGATTTGCATTGAAAACAGTATGAATGCCAAGTTTGTAGTTGATTATAATATATTTAAGGTTATAAAGTAAGCTATTAATGTGATTTGCATGTGAAAAGTTAAGTACTTCATTTTTACTTTTCTCAGGAAGAGGACTTGACTTGTTGAGATTTATTTAAAAAAATATATTTATAAAATGAAGCTTGCATTTAGTCTTTCTTTAAGAGACAGAGTTAGAAAAATTACTAAAATGCATAAAGATGTATTCTACATAAGCAGGTGATTTTAATCCAAGTACTGAAGTGTTTGTTTTCTTCATAAGGCAGGATTTGTAAGCATTCTGAAGAAAGAACAGAGTAACCTGCATAGTACCTGTCAAATTTTTTTGGGTGGTGAGTCTTTACTGTTAACTGCTATAATATAGAAGCTATGTAATAAAAAGTGGCATCATGAATCAGTTTAATTATTTCTTCTGAAAGTGAACCTTTTCCAAGATTTTAAATAAGGAGGACATATTAACCTGGAAAACTCTTCCTCTTAGAGCTTATGTGAATCCTTTTTGTTGGAAGCTCTCTGGGTGTTATAATACAGGATAAATTCAAGTATTTTATCCTCATCATCTTGTGTCTGACATGAATCCATGAAACTTGACTGGATCCAATTTGCTTCATGTCAGAATCTGCTACATAACTTTTAACTATCCAGATTTTCACCTCATATTTTTGATCTGTTCTTCATAAAATGTTTAGTTTTTCTGGGAAATCAATAAGGACTAAATTCACTAAATAATGACAGTCATTTGGGTTTCAGAATTCATATCCTTTAGAAAATGCATGGTAGTAGAAAACCTTTTATTCTAGTAATTTTCTAAGTTTATACGAATGCAGGATAATAGAAAACATTTTATTCTAGCAATTTTCTAAGTTTATAAGATCAATATTTGAAATTTGACCCTATTTTTGTGCCTTTATTCCCTATTATTTTTGGTTTTGCCCAGATTTCTTGTGCTAACATATTGAGAGGTATGTAACTAATAAATAATCTTTAGTCTCGCTGCAGGTTGACACTGGGGTAAGAGAAAATAGATAATAATCAAATAAAAGTACAGCAAACCCCAGAGTTAGCAGGTACAAATCCTTGTTTGATAAAATCCAGTAAAACGGACGTCAAGCAGCCAGGCAACTGATACCAGTATATTATTTATTGTAATAAAACAAAAAGATAAGCGCTTTCGCTACACAGCTTCTTCAGATCTATGACAATTGTACTCTGGGAAAACAGCCATTTATACTAAATTGACAAATAACAATCACACAATTAATTAGCACAGAGAATGCATTTAAAGAGATATGCAAATAAATACAGCATTACACTCAAATTCATACAAGTAATCTATGTAAAAACATTTAAAATGCGCTATGAAAAATGAATAAAGCACTACTTAAGCTTTAAAAACAGAATTATTGTTAAAAACACATACAATAAAAAATGTATATATATATATATATATTCGTATAGGTCCAAGTATTGAAATGTCTATGATATTATCTAATGAACATGATTACAATATTTCAGTGATCATAGACTTCTTGAGATACAAAATTATATATGTACTAATATGAGTATAAAAAATTCCATATATCATTTATGTTCAGGATCAATGGCTAAATATATTGTGTACTTATGACAGTTGTGGGAAAAAAAATCTCAAAAAACATAATGTGACCACTACTCAAATTGTCAACTGTACAACATTATATATGTGAGTAGTAGACAAGTGTAGATATAAAGAATGCTAAGTTAACTAAAATATGGGTAGTATTAACTAGAGGCCACGAGAGAAGGGGCTTATAGAATAAATAACTAATACCTCATTACCTCAAATAGTGTTAAATATTATCTTATATTCCTTCTTTGTCTCAACCTCGGTCTTAGAGACGCTCTTTCATTGAGACCCGAGCCTTTATCTGCTTTTAGTAGTAGTATCCATTCAGTTTCTTTACCTTCAGTATATGTTACGACATCACCACCTCGAGGGTTCTGACGTATCACCTCAAGAACTTTAAAGGTGAAAGTGTGTGAAGTGTTTGTCATCATAACATGCTTAGCTAAAGCATTGTGTGTGGAGCCCTTCTTTATATGATAGATATGTTCTCTCATTCGGTCCCTAAATGGGCGATTAGTTTTCCCTATGTAAAATGAGGAACATATCTGGCAAGTGGCTAGATAGACAACATGTGGTGTCATGCAATCTGCTTCAGCAGAGGTAGGAAAATACTTTCTCAGATCTGGATGAAAAAAGTGGGGTGTGCTATCTATGTAACAGCAGAAATTGCATCGTCCACACGGTTTAGTGCTGCCACTGCTCTTGTCCGATCTAATGTTGGTGGTGTAACATAATTTTCTTTTCAGATTCTTTTTGTTTCTATATAGAAACTTAGGATAATTACCCACTATAGTTTTGAGATCATTGTCTACTAATAAGATGTCCCAATGTTTATTAATTATTTCTCTCAATTCTAAATGGTCTGACGTATACTGTGTATTGAATTTAACAGTATGTGGAATCACCCTATCTAAATTCCGGTCCATCAGATGTTCTTGTGGTCCAAAATAAGGTGATCCTTTAGTAAGTCTTAATACAGAAGCATCCTTGAACTGCTCAGTAATTTCATGCTTACGATAGCCTCGCTCTACTAATCTATCATTCAGATTGGATAATTCTGTTTCATAACATTGATCAATTGGATTGAGCCTGGACGCTCTAATGGCTTGTCCTCTCATAATGTTCCTAAAGACATGTGGAGGATGCATACTGGATCTATACAGTAAATTATTACTATAGCAACTTTTCCGAAAGACCCCTGTGTTAATAATATTGTTGTCAAGCCTTTCAATATGCATGTCTAGGAACTCTATTCTGTATTGTGAGCTATTCATTGTAAATTTGAGACATGTGGTCAAGCCATTCATGGTGGTGAAGAACAAATCAAGTTGTTCCTTTGTACCTTTCCATAAAACAAATAAATCATCGACAAAACGTCGATAGAAGATGACATGTTGTTGGAACAAATCATCCTTAAAAAGGAACTGTTCTTCCCATTGGGCTAAGAACATATTGGCGTAGCTATTGGCACATGGTGTGCCCATAGCTACGCCATCTTTCTGCCTATATATATCATCATTAAACATGAACAAATTGTTCTCTAATATCAGCTCCAAGAAACAAGTAATTAGATCTATTTTCACTGCTGAATAGTCACTATATCTATGCATATATTCAGTGACATACATAACTCCCAAGTCATTGGGAATTATGGTGAATAAAGATTGGATATCAAAAGTTACAAAGATATAGTCCATGCTGATTGTCATATCTTTGACACAGGTGTACAGGTCAAGCAAAAATTGCCTTGAATCTTTTAAAACTGTCTTGTTATTATTTAATACATGCCTTAGATGTTTTTCTACATAGACTGATAAATGTTCGGTTACCCAGCCACGACCTGAGACTATGGGTCTCAGGGAAGGGTTTGTCAGGTGTTTATGTATTTTTGGGAGGCCATGTATAATAGGTATGATAGGATGAGAGACAGTAAGATATTCATAAGTGTCTTTATCAATCAAATGTCCCATGTAAATATCTGTAATGGTATTGTGTACATGTCTGATGATGTAATCTACATCCTGTTTCACAATTTTAGCATAAAAGTCATCACACAGCATTAAAGTCATACGTGCATCATAATCAGTCGTATCCATGACTACTATCTTCCCTCCCTTATCAGCAGGTCTGATAGCTATATTAGGATCACTATGTAATTTCCTCAAACTGAGTCTTTCACCATATGTAAGGTTGTCCTTATTGTAATACTGCTTTTTGGGGGTTTGGTTCTCGTAGTAGTCATGAAGCTCATCCTCAGTGAGTTTCATATATGCTTCTATTAATGGATGGTTAGTGGGTGTAAACTCACTCAGATTCTTGAACTTAAACTCAGTGTGTACCTGATTACTGTCTTTAAACATAAATTTCAACATCATGTTCCTGCAAAATAGTCTAACATCCATGATTGTATCTATCATATTGCTCCTGCTTCTAGGAATAAAATTCAGCCCTCTATTCAATAAGCTCAATTCATCCTCTGTCAAGCTGAAATGTGACATATTATGTACTAATGTTTGTCCACCCACATTTTCCTCAATGTCTTCTGTGGAGTGTACTCTTCTGAGAGCTTTCTTTTTTGCCTGCCTCTGCTCACTGAGCGGGAGCGAAACTTGTTGTTCTCCGCTCTGACTGGTAGAGGAAAAACCAGTTGGGCCGGCATATTAGGATTGGGGGTAGAATGTAAAGCAGTTTGCTTAGGTCTAACTACCGGTTCATTGGGATGTATATCTATAGATTCTTTTGGTGCTTGTTTAGTCGTGTCCATTACTATCCTTACCTCTGGGTATAGGTTATTATTACTATCTACAGTAGAATGCACTAAATGTATCACATCTGTGGAGTCATTACAATGCTCACTGTTTAAAACATTGTTAATTACAGCATTATTATCTGAAATGTCAACTTGTATAGTTTGGAATGATTCAAGACTGTTAGCCCTGTCATTCCCAGCATTTGTCACAATACGGTCCATAGAGGCTCTAGGACTCACACCTCCAATGTTGTTGCCAGCAATCCTGCTGGTTGGTTTATCTTGTACTGTCTCTCTTACTACATTGTCCAAGTTAGCACTCCCTGGCCCTGCTGTAGCTTTCGAATTGAGCCTGGGCCACATAAAGACGTGACCATTTTTAAAGTCATTAGTGTCCCTAATGACCTTATGCCGTTTTTGCTGGTATAGTTTCCTTTCAAAAACGGAAATACTGTCCAACATATTGTCAAATAAAGGACATACAATGTCAGAAGGAAAGTCATTGAACAAATGGCGCTGCTTGTTCTTTATCTCCTCGGTCAAGGCGGCCTCTTCCGGTTTAAAAAAGTTAATTAACAACATCAAATATTTCTGACTCACCTCCATATTCAGACGTTGCCACTGTGCCAGAAGTTCTGGATAGTCCCTGCCTTGGCTAGGCATTGTAAACACACGCAAACCCCTCGGTATTATGTTGCGATCTAAACATAGCTGGAAATGTGCCCTTTGCACTTGTAATCTTCTGAGCTTAATAAAGCTCTTCTCTATGTCTTCAAGCGTCGTATAAAGTTTATTAGAATCAAAGTTCTGTCCTAGTACATCTCTACGTGCTGATTCAACATCGAGGAACCAGGATGAGTGGGCGTTTCCTTTTAGGTAGTCTTGAAACCTCTTTACGATGACGTCATCTCGCAGTGTTACGCTCCCACGATGTTCATCTCTGGGAATGTAGTCGAGCTCAATGTCAGCCATTTGGTATGTAGAAAACATGTGAATGAAGTACAAAGTCCAAAAATATATATCAAAGCCCAGCTCCTGCACGCTTAGACTATATAAAAAAGTATGTAACTAATAAATAATCTTTAGTCTCGCTGCAGGTTGACACTGGGGTAAGAGAAAATAGATAATAATCAAATAAAAGTACAGCAAACCCCAGAGTTAGCAGGTACAAATCCTCGTATGATAAAATCCGGTAAAACGGACGTCAAGCAGCCAGGCAACTGATACCAGTATACTATTTATTGTAATAAAACAAAAAGATAAGCGCTTTCGCTACACAGCTTCTTCAGATCTATGACAATTGTACTCTGGGAAACAGCCATTTATACTAAATTGACAAATAACAATCACACAATTAATTAGCACAGAGAATGCATTTAAAGAGATATGCAAATAAATACAGCATTACACTCAAATTCATACAAGTAATCAATGTAAAAACATTTAAAATGCGCTATGAAAAATGAATAAAGCACTACTTAAGCTTTAAAAACTTAAAGCTTAAGTAGTGCTTTATTCATTTTTCATAGCGCATTTTAAATGTTTTTACATAGATTACTTGTATGAATTTGAGTGTAATGCTGTATTTATTTGCATATCTCTTTAAATGCATTCTCTGTGCTAATTAATTGTGTGATTGTTATTTGTCAATTTAGTATAAATGGCTGTTTTCCCAGAGTACAATTGTCATAGATCTGAAGAAGCTGTAGCAAGCGCTTATCTTTTTGTTTTATTACAATAAATAGTATACTGGTATCAGTTGCCTGGCTGCTTGACGTCCGTTTTACTGGATTTTATCATACGAGGATTTGTACCTAATATTGAGAGGTATGTCTACTAGCAGGAACATAGAGAATATTTTGATATCAAGACTAATGATAGAAATGGCTTGATTTTTTTAAAGAGAGAACGTGAGATCAGGTTAAAACAGAAATTGTTTTATGATGATTCATTCTGTCTGTGCTGTGACAGAAACCTGGTTCAAGGCTCCTGAGAGCACCCCAGCACTAACAGGTTTCACCTCATATCATGCGTTCCGGCCCCAAAATCTGGACAACACCAAGAAAGGAGGGGGGGTGTCCATATTCATAAAGGACACCCACACCTCAAGGTTGGTGGCAACGCATGATGCATCGGAGACCATCCAGGTGCAATTAACCATAGGCAAGACTGCTCTGCAATTTGTAGCATGTTACAGGCCACCCTCTCAAACTCAGGAACCTCACATGGCCTTCCTGAAAACATTGGAGGGGATAAATGTATCTCCAAACACCATCATACTAGGTGACTTCAACTACCCTAATATAGACTGGGAACACTACTCAAGCCCGAACACTCTAACCCAAAGATTCCTGGAGTTCATAAACTCAAATGCCATGGAACAACTAGTCACCATCCCCACAAGAGGAGAAAACATACTTGATCTCATCATCACGAACATGGGATCAAAATGTTCAACACCGGAAGTATACCCCTCACTGGTGAGATCAGATCATAAACTAATCTCGCTGGAGGTCCTCATCCCGCCCCACCTGAAACAAAAAAGACCACAGTGAAAAACTTCTCAAAAGCCGATTTCACACTTCTAAAAACTAGTGTGGTCTCCTTTAAGGCCCCTGAGCCAGTGGTAAACATTACTCAAACCGCTGAATCACTTACAAATGCCTTCTACCAGCACCTACAGGACTGCATGGATCAGGCAATCCCAAACAAAACTAAGACTCTCTGTACCAAAGGCAAGTGTCCAGTCTGGTGGACCCCAGCCATAAACAAGCTCTACAACAAAAGGAGGAAGCTACTACAAGATAGAGCAAAATCCTTGAAAGATAAGACACCTTTGATCATTATAAGTAAAAAACTAAGAGCTCTCATAAAATCATCCAAGGCAAATTTTGAGAGAAAAATCACCAAGGACTCTAAAGAGAATCATAAGGCCTTCTTTAGCTATGTTAGAAACCTAGGAGGAAACTCCCAGATATGCTTAGAATTAGTTCAAAATGATGTGAAAATTACTGAACCTACACACATTGCCAACATACTGGCTGACAGGTTCAGTGCAAACTTCTCCCCTCCCCAAAAGGAGAGATATCTATTCCAGAGGATTGTAGCCCCCAAACATCTCCAACGCCCAGGTGAGAACTGCCCTCACTAAGGCAAAAAACAGCATCCATGGGACCGGATGGTGTCCCCGGCTGTGTGCTTCATGAACTCAATGAGGAATTAAACCCACAGTTAGGACAGCTGTTTAATCTTAGCCTCACCTCAGGATCACTCCAAGGAGTGGCGCACGGCGACTGTGGTCCCACTTCATAAGGGTGGTGCCTCCACAGACCCTGGAAATTACCGCTCCATTAGCTTGACAAGCCTTATCTGCAAAGCCATGGAGAGGATCATAATGGAACTCATAAATAAAGACATAGGGAACTTGCAGACTTTGGATCCAACTCAGTTTGGCTTTGTCAAAGGCAGATCCTGCCTCTTAAACTTGGTTGACTTTTTGAGACAGTCACCAAGGCCATTGATGAGGAAAGGCAGTCCATACAGCCTACCTCGACCTGGCAAAGGCCTTGACACAATACCCCACTCAGGTATCATCGAAAAACTCATCAGCTTGAATGTAAACCCATACATCACAAGATGGGTTGCAAATTGGCTAAGTGACAGAACCCACAGGGTCAGAGTTGCTGGAGCCATGTCAGACTCAAAGCCTGTCACAAGTGGTGTCCCACAGGGCTCAGTCCTGGGTCCACTCTTGTTCGGCATCTACTTTTCTGAAGTACAAGCAAACACAGGAGGGTTATGGCTGACAAAGTTTGCAGATGACTGCAAACTGGGCCATAGTCGAAAACACATCTGACACAGATATCCTCCAGAAGGGCCTCACAGAAACGGATAACTGGTGCCAGAGCCATGGCCTGAAGTTAAACGCCAAAAATGCATAGTCATACCCTTTGGGAAAAACAAGGTTACCCTAGCTACCATATAGGTGGCAATCCACTGAGCACAGAAAAAGTCATCAGAGATCTGGGGACCCAGGTTGACAGTAGCCTTTCGTTTGACACTCATGTTGCTAAAGTAGTTAGGAAAACCTTCTATATCACCCACCTGATCATGAAGGGATTCACATCTAGATCAAGGGAGGTCATCGTTCCCCTGTACACATCACTTATTAGACCTATGATTGAGAACAATGCCCGTTCGGAATGTATCTGACCAGACACCTGCTGCAGCTTGAAAGGCCCCAAAAGTTCCTCACCAAAAGGATAAAGGGTCTCAAAAATATGTCTTATGCTGCCCGATTGAAAGAACTCCAGCTCTATTCAGTCTCATACCGCTTGCTCAGAGGTGACCTGTGCCTGACATATAAGGCCATGTCAAACCCAGATTTGATGAATATGCTTCACCTCAAAAAAATCTAGATCCCTCAGAACCACAAGGGCGGGAGACTTAAACCTTGACACGGTTATAAATAGAACGTGCTGGAGGGACAGATTCATCACCCAGAGACTCCCTATGCTGTGGAACAAAATCCCGGTACATGTGAGGCAGAGCACCTCTCTGGTCTTGTTCAAGAGGAATCTTGACCAATGGATGGGAGATTGCAGATATACCCCAGGGATTACTTCAGCGTCACTGCTTGACAGAGGCACAGCAAAATGATAGGCATAGTTTTTATTCAAACTAAAGGGGTGGCGAAAGCCACATAACTATGGGCTAGGCTTATAAATGCCCTTGGGCAGATAGCCTAGTATGAACCTATGAACCTATAAATCCAAACCCCATTAGTTGTACACATGCTACATTTTGCCCTTTATTTGAGTTTGTCAGTGTAGCATAAGTGGATTGTTTGGTCATAGTTTAAAAGAAAAAGGCTTAAAAGAAACATTGACATCCATAACATTATTTTAATTACTAGTGCATTCCTGCCAGTAAAGCTAAATAAAGACTTTAAAAAGTGAAACTAAAAAGCCAGAGCTCATGTATCTGAAACATTAATATGTACTTAAGGATTCATTTGCATATGTCCCCCATCTCTCCAAAACAGGATGTTTAAGAAGGATTCATTTGCATATATCCTACATCTCTCCAAAACAGGGGGTTAAGGTATTACACAGTGAAAACCCTTGTTTTGCTGTGTCTTTTTTACATAACTTTGAATAGCAAATATAGGATAAGACAAATACAACTGTTCATCATTCACCATCATAAATGAGTAAACATTCAAAATATAGACCCATGACTGATTAAGATGTCACCTTAATATCAGTAACTAAAAAAATGTTTAGGAATTTTTTTTTCAAATGGCTGTTTGTATTCCCTTAAAAAATAACAGTTATTTAGGGTGAATGCAAAACTGCAGTGTGACTTAGTTCATGCATAATATATGAGCATTTGTTGTGTAGATTTTCATTCAGACTACATTTTGGTCCAGTGTTGTTCTCTTTCTCATATATGTAGTCATTAACAAACTGCCAAATTTTAAATAGTGATTTGATTCCCAGAGCAAATCTTCACTTACTCTGAAAGTATAAATGTGTCCAGAAGTCCACATTTTTAGACAGTCATTTTTATGCACATATTCTACCATATAAGTTGATTATAGTTTTTTTGTTTTCCTTGCACATTGGAAGTTGGGCTAAAATACTTAGAGGAAATAAAATGTTCACTCTGAACCTGTAGGGTAGCATGTCGTTACTCTTGAAGTGCCTTGATTATTCTGATTAATCATGGCATCCTTATCTTCACATCTTATCTAATGAAAATTCCAACCATATTGTTGTCTTGTAATTCTCCCCTTACAGTTTGACAGAATTCTCACAGGTATCCATTTATACCTCCACCCATAAATTTAATCAATTCTTGTGTTGCTGTCAAAGTGTCATCCTCTTCTGACAGACCTTCCATTTTATTTTTATCATCTACTCCACCACTCTGCCAAGGCTCCTGAATGTTCGTCTCCAACTGTATTCGTCATTATTAGAACACAAGGTCTATAGAATTATTTTGATGTCTTCCTCAGTCCATACCTCATACTATTTAATCTCACTGTTCTTATCTGGACACCCACAATCATCACCTTCTTTCCTTTTTGCTTTAGTGTACAAACTGAATATATTTCTCCTCCCTCTCTGTCTATTTGCTTAAACAGAAGCTATTCCTTTTTTCCTCATTCATTATGTCTCTCTCTCATATCAGTCATCTGTGTAGAGGATACAGTTCAACTTTCTCACTTTCAGATCTGGTTTTCAAAAAGCTCCTTTGCAACCAATGGCAATTGTGTTCAATGAGGCTCTGAAATGTTCTCAATGCATTTTCTAATTCACCAATTTTACTATTTTTTCTCCTTTCTCTGCTACTTTCTCCATTTTCTGGGGCTTAAGTATTACCCTAATCTTATCCATCTATGCCAGTCTTTTCAACTTCTTATTGGTTATATTTTTTTCAGTCAAAGTGCCGAAAAAAATTGCTTCCTGTTCTGAGCTCTTCTTCATAGGCTCATAGGTTCATAGGTGCGTACTAGGCTAATGGTCCTGGGGCCTTTACAAGCCTAGCCCATAGGATTACCCTGGCATCGTGCCACCCGAACTTAGTTCCCAGTGCCTCTGTTGAGTAAAGCCACTGGAGTGATCCCTGGGGTGAAGTTTCTATTTCCCATCCACTAATAAAGATTTTTCTTGAAGAGTGCCAGTGAGGTGGTCTACTTGACATGTATGGGAAGTCTATTCCATAGCATGGGCAGTCTCTGAGTTATGAACCTGTCCCTGCAGAATGTTCAGTTGAATGTGGTAATGAGGTTGAGGTCCCTGTAGCGTGTGGTGTGGAAGGATTGGGATTTCTTTAGATGTAGCATTTCTAACAGAGCTGGGTCAGACACGGCTTTGTAAGTCGAGCAAAGAACACCTCTAAGTAGGTGATATGAGACAGAGAATTGTTGGAGTTTTTTTAGTCTGTCCATATAGAACAAATGTTTAAGGCCTAGGATCCTCTTTGTGAGATACTTTTGCAGCCTCTCCAGTTGTTGCAGGTGTTTAGCGAGGTACATGCCAAATGGGACATTGTACTCAATGATTGGCCTAATGAGGGAAGAGTAGATGGAGACAATGACCTCTTTCTTCCTGGATGTAAAAGCCTTAGTAATGATATGTGCCACATTGAATGACTTTCTGGCCACAGTGGCAATGTGGTGGTCAAAAGAGAGGTTGCTGTCAACCTGTGTTCCCAGATGTCTTATAACGCCTTCTGTGTTCAGTGGACTACCATCGATGTGGTAATTCAAGGGAACTGGGTTTTTCCCAAAAGGGGATGATGACACATTTTTTGGCATTGAGCTTAAGGCCATGGTTCTGACAGCAGTTGTTGGTCTCAGTGAGGCCTTTCTGCAGGATGTCAACATCACTTGGGGAATTAATAATAGCTCCCAACTTGCAATCATCTGCGAACTTTGTCAGCCAGAGTCCCTTCATGTTGGCCGGGACTTCAGAAGTAGATACCGAAGAGGAGAGGATCTAGGACCGAGCTCTGTGGGACTCAACTCGTGACTAGTCAGCAGTCGGACTTGGAGTCAGCTACTTTCAGACTGTGGGTTCTACCTGAGAACCTGTTTACAACCCATCTAGTGATATAGGGGTTGACGCCGATCTTAGTGAGTTTTTCTATGATTCCTGAGTGAGGAATGGTATCAAATGCCTTGGCCAGATCAAGGTAGGCTGTATAAACCACCTTGCCTTCATCCTCACCTCTGGAGACTGATTCATAGAAGTTGACCAAGTTGAGCAGGCATGACCTACCCTTCACAAAACCAAACTGTGTGGGATCCAGAGTTTGGGGATTCCCTATGTTCTTGTTTATTAGGTCCATGATGATGTGTTCCATAGCTTTGCATATCAGACTCATCAGGCTAAAGGGTCTGTAGTCGCTCCTCCTTTCTGGAGAGGAATGACCGTAGCAGTGCACCATTTGGTAGGGACAAAGCCTGAGGTGAGGCTGTGTTTGAAAAGGGCACACAGATGAGGTGCCAGTTCACTCTGTAGTTTATGTAGAACACAGCCAGAAATATTGTCAGGTCCCATAGAAGCTGCATTCTTGGATTTTGACAGTGCTGTTTTAACCTGTGCATCAATAATACTGGATGCCTGGCAATCTACTGGTATTGTGACTGGTCCCTTGGGGAGTGGGAGGGGTAAAGTTGGCACTGGATCTGTCGGCCAATATATTGGCAATATCTGTTCACTCAGTATAGGATGTACAATTGTGTAGTAGCTCAGAGCAAATCAGGGTATTGCCGTGGAGATTCTTTACATAACTATAGAAGGGCTTGTTGTTGTCTTTACTATCTGCTCCAATTCTGTTTTCATAGCTAGCTTTAGAGGATTTGATGAGGGATCTCAACTTTTTGTTGAGGCTGATAAGGGACTTTTTCCAGTCATATTGACTTCACCTTATTTCACATCAGTTTCCTCCTTCTGTTGTAGACTTTGTTTATGGCAGGGGATCACCAGATTGGCTTCCTTTTTTTGGAGGAGAGCATCTTGGTTCTATTGGGTATGGTGAGATCCATGCTTTTGTGTACGTGTTTGTACAGTGCATTGGTGTATGATTTGGCAGTCATGCAACTAATCTCCATTTGCATGGGTGCTGTGAAGTCAACCACTTCTGTTTTTAGGAGCCCAAAGTTAGCTTTGGAGAAGTTTTTCATTGTGATTACCTTTGTAGGGGGGGGGGTGTGGATTTCCAAGGTAATTAGTTTGTGGTTGGATCTAACGTTGACTATTGGTGTAGAGCAACGGTCGCCCATGTTAGTAATGACCAGATTAAGGATGTTGCTACCTCTAGTGGGGGTAAGAACGAGCTGGTCCAGGGCATTGGAATTATGAATTCCAGGAAATGTTGGGCAAATGTATTGGTACATGAGTAGTTTTCCCAGTTAATGGAGGGGTAGTTAAAGTCGACCTGTATGAGAGTGTTAGGTTGGACCCTAATATTCTTTAGGGTGCTTAGGAATGTGGAGTGTGAGTCCTGGGACATGGTTGGGGACCTATAGCAGGCTATGACCTGAATCGCTGTCTTACACAATGTTAGCTGTACCTGAAGTATCTCAGATGCATTATGTTGGGCTACTAGTCTAGAGGTGTGTGCATCCTTTATGAATATGGAAACACCACCTCCTTTGGAGCTTCAGTCCAAGTTCTGGGGCCGAAAGGTGTGGAATGAGTTATAGCCTGGTAGTGCAGGGGTGCTTTCTGCTGCCTTGAACCAGGTCTCTGTTACAGCACAAATGTTGATGTTCTCCATTTTAAGGAGTGCTTCGACTGAGTGCATTTTGAGATTTAGACTTCTAGCTTTGAGCAGCATGACCCTCAGATTGCATTTGTTTGTAGCTGTTACAGTGGTAATTTGGTCTTTGGAACACCACCTGAAAAAGGCACTATAGGGGTGGCAAGAGCCTTGGCCAGTATCCGGAATCCCAGGGATGACAGATGCAGGCCATCTCTGGCAAAACATCGAGGTCTGTCAATCATGTCAGACACTGGATCCCCTTAGAATGACACCAGAAACTTAGCCAATTGTTGAAATCAATCATTTTCTGCTTGTACTGTGTTATCATTCTGGGTGATGGTAGGATGCTGCTCAGGTTTAGGATCATACCTGCCTGGGCTACATAATCCAAGCGTTCCTCCATGTCTCTTTTCATGTTGTCCAGGGAGGTATGTCTCAGGTCATTCACACCCACATGTACAATGACGGAGTCATGTTTGTACCTGTTGAGGGGACCTGAGTGGTTTGGTATGTGGTGGATTCTGGCGCCTGACAAGCAGCTGACTGTTACTTTTTCTTTATTCAATGTAGTGAGTGGGACAACAGTGTGCCTCACTATTGAGTCACCTATGACTTGTGTATTGCCATGCTGTTTTGCCTTAGGTTAGATGGAGTTGGCAGATGGATAGAATTACATCAACTTCACATGATGCTAATTAACCTGCAACCTACCTTGTATTTTTCCCATTATGTCATAAATACATGCACTTGGGATGAAATAATCTACTCTGCTAGTTTTATTCCTTTATCAGTTCCTCTACCCTAAGGGAAAAACTATTAACTATGGTAGCATGCAGCCTTCAATTTTTTTTTTAAATACTCCTTTGCCTCAGAGTATCCCTATCGATATCCATACCTCTATACATTTCTTTATCATATCTTTCCCATTATGGGAAGTATGTTGAGATGTAGGCTTACCATGATGTAATGCTATCCATCTGCCAACTCCATCGAACAATCTTCATCACTTCCACACTACCAAAATGCTTATAAAATAAGTGACTATCTCCTGTGCTGCAATCAATATTTTATATTGTATTAAGCAGTCACCTCCCATCTCCATTTTTTTTACTTTTACTTGCTTTATCCTTTGTCCTTTCTAAGAACAATGTCTACATCTTTCTCAATGGTTTACTTTGACTTCTAGACACTCCTTTAATGTTATCTTCCAAGACTTCAAACTTTATTTTTGTTTCTCACAAAAGCATTATGTTTGTTCCTTTTCCATCTTTGCCACTGCTACCTCACATTTAACATGAATATGTTAGATAAACCCATAATCATTATTTTTTTTATATTTTATTATACCATGATCCCCTCTTTAGATAAACCCATAATCATTATTTTTTATATTTTATGATACTATGATCTCCCCTTCAACCTCCCTTTTCCTATAGGTCTGCAATAATAACAATGTCATCTTGTGCTACACAAAATGAATCAATGAGTCTCTTAATTCCCCCAGTTTCCAAGATTAAAATATGCTTGAAGCTTGATCTTTCTGAACCACATTTCAAGCTACTTTGCTTCACTCTTTTTTTAGTTATATTCTCTCAATGCTTTCGTTGAGTACATTAACTGGTTCATTCACTTATCCAGAATGAAGAAAAGTCAGCTTCTGAATTTGTTTTTCCTAGTACTATATCCTAAACTGCTGCAAACTTCCTTTCATCTACTCCAAATATGTATTTCCTGTTATTTACATGCTCAGCCTCTTTTGCATTACACTCATTTTTTTACCTATTACTTATCCCCATTCTACTTGTCAGTCTCTCTCTCCCTCCCTCTCTTTTTTTTGTCCACTCAGATCTCATGTTTACCATCACAATCCCCAGTCCCCAATGTTGTTCACACCAGGTCTATCTACCAGCTATTCTCCAACCCCTGCGGACTAGTACATTATTGCTGGGGTTGGACTTGGATCCTGAGGATGTCTTGGTGGCTTGGTTCATTTGTGTTTCCATCTGAGAGGATTTTTTATGACTTACCCACTCCCATTCCCCATCTCCCCTACATTCATTGATTACGTCCGAGGGTAGCTCCCCTCTTTGTACCTTACCTCCCCTTAGGGAGTGAAGCAATGAGTGCCCTTCCACCTTGAATGGACACAACCATCCTTCCAATTCCCTTTTGTTGTTTCAATCACATGAGCCACAAATCAAACACGGGACTGCTGGGCCATGGTCAGGGCATTGTCCTTCTATGCCACTGGAGTGGTTATCTTTTATATCGCAGATGGTGTACTCGGTATCCTGTTTTCATTAAAGCTCATCTAACAGTATTTCTGTTTTATACTAATGAACTCAGCAACATATTTAGATTTGACTTTTTGACATGTATATTTTATTTGTCTTTCCAAAAGATTCAACTTGCAGATTAACATAAATTACACTTTATTTAAAAAAAATGTGTTCCAGTGAGCATGCCCAATTTTATTTTATCATCCATTTAGTGTCATTGATCATTTTGTCCCAATTTTACCTCTTTCCACATCTAACCTTTTCCTTTTAAAAACTTTACTACAATCTCATTATTTTACCATGTGTGTATGGCAAACATTTGCCTCATTTTTTACATTTAATATATTTGCCTTTCTACTAGCATTTTTATTTTTCTGACTTTTTTGTTTTTGCAGGATGACCTCATGATTAATCCCCTCCCCAAAGCTAAGCAGGGGAATTTGTCAATAAAGATTCTTTCTACATGCATGTCTATAATACTGTTTGCAAAGCGTGGGTCTGATTTTTTTTTCTCACAGTGTATGCTACTGTACTCATACGTCTGCTGAATTTATTATCATTAAAGTTCAGAATCTACCTACTTTTCTATTTTAAATCTTTCTGATCTAACCTTTATCTCAGTTTGGTATAAGACTTTTATAGTAATAAAAATGTATTCCTCAGTTCAGAAAATTGTAAGGGAAAATGGTTACTGTAACATTATTTATATAGGGTGTATATCAGAAGTCAGAAGTCTGAACGCACAAATGTCGGAATGCCGTAACTTCAAACTGGGAAGTTCAAAGTCTAAAAATAACGAAATTGCAGAACATCAAATTCTTTCCCAGGGAAAGAAGTCAGTGGGCCATTTCCGCAGCTTTGCTATTTCCTCCACTGTGGTGCGATGTCTGAGTTGGTATATTTAAGTAGGAGGGGTGTGGGGGGCAAAGCCCCCCACATTAGAAACAGTATGTAGTGTTCGTGTGTTTCTGCATCTTGTACTGGAACAGCGATTTTTTTTCCCTTGAGAAAAAAAATCGCTGTTCTGAGTGTTCGGAGTTTTCAAACTTTTGGGTTTGATATTTACATATTCCAAGTTTTGACACTTTGACTATGTGATATAGACACCAATATAGAACCAAGTGATTACCCAGTCATAGTGCACAATGAATGTACCTGCAAAAATATTAACATACACAAACAAACAAACAAAAAAAAAAATAGGAATGGGAATAATCTGTTATCTACCTGCAGACATGATAATTGATGTAACAAGTAAAATGAGAAATTCTCCTTCACTGGGACCAGATAACATGTCCTGTGGTTTCGTATGTGGATTCATGGAAATAAATGACTAAGCATCTGTGAGTTGCATTAAATAAAATATTAGCATGTATTGTGTTCCTGACCTATTGCAATAAATAGAAGGGGCACCAGTTAACAAATGGGAGGTGATGTCGGCTAAGACCAAAATAATTTTAGACTTATCCATCTGA
Organism: Protopterus annectens; assembly: GCF_019279795.1. Taxonomy (NCBI): domain Eukaryota; kingdom Metazoa; phylum Chordata; order Ceratodontiformes; family Protopteridae; genus Protopterus; species Protopterus annectens. The sequence goes on along the minus strand of NC_056742.1, from coordinate 29,093,384 downwards.
CCAGAATTCTATATTAAACCATGGGAAAGAATAATGGTGCTTATCTAAAATTACATGGGGGATAAAATATTAACAGATATGAAACTATATCTTCTTAATAAGAGGAGATTTGCCTTGTGAATCTTAAGGCATTTTATGAAGAGATTGTAGAACTTAGTGAAGGGCTGATAGGGCATACTGCTTACCTGGACCTTAGTTGGGTATTCAGTGCCACCCCACATAAGGGGCTAATTAAACTGGCAGCATTATGTTTCAATCCATATACAAATCATTGTGTAAGACAGTGGTTAAGCAACTAGCCAAAACAGGCTTCTAGTGGTGTCTCATTGGGCTCTGTATTGAGATATTTCTTTTGGGAATATTCTTATAAGACATAAAAGACATGGAAAATGGGCAATGGATAACACAATAACATTATGATGATGACGATAATTGTAAAATGAGTCTGTAATTACTTTTGTACAAGATGCTGAAGTTCTCTGAGGTGGCTGATGAAAAGTTAACATAGTACAACACCAATGATCTCATCTTTACTGCCAATAAATGAAGCAACATGAGACTTGGCAAAAAGGACATATGATTACAAATTAAATGGTCAAATCATTAAAAAATATATATATATATTATCGCTCTAGGGATAATGGTAGACAGCAATTTAAAAATTTTAACTTCTTTAGAATAGTGTAAATTAAGAGCAAGCTTTTAATTAACACAAAAAGAATCCAATATAACAAAACAGAAAACAATCTTATTAACTCATAGCAGACAGCACCTTCTCTAAGAAGACTTCAGATTTTAGAAGAACTAAAGCACATAAGCAACTTATTAAAGTAATGCATAGAATAAGGGAGGGATTTTAATTAACCAATGAAAAAACACATAAACTAAAAAGAGAAACAGCAGAAAAGAAAAAAAAAAACGTGATTGAAAAAGGATTAAAACAAATTGCAAATTTCACAGCAGAAGCTATTCTAAAAGCATCAGCAATATAAAAGCTCAATAAAATATACAAATATATAGAGGAAATAATGAACTTTGCTTAACTTTATTAAGCCATATAAAACTTTTTTTGAACAAATTCATCTATGAGTACACTTACAAATACTAAAATTGTTGCATTATTCCAGCTCCTTTACAATTTATATAAAAGAAGAGATTAAATGTAGTAACCAAAAGTACTTGAGGTACTCCTCTATCACTACTGAATACTGCATTAAAATGTTATGCAGTTGGAATGATAGATGTATTGTTATATATGGACTTATGGTGTTCCAACAACCTTCTTGTAAAGTTACATATTTGTTTTGCCAAAGCAACACTTGAGATACCAGCAATATAATGAATATACTACCAGACAAGACTGACTTTATAATCCAGATACATTTATCAGCCTCCATCAGTTAATGAGGATATATTCAATTCTCTCTCTCTCAAGTCACAAAAAGAGAGCCTAAGGTAACTTCTGTATAAATCCTCCTGGTAACTTCTGTATAAATCCTCCTGTAGAGAACAATTTCGAGGAAAAAAATGTGCATCAGTTTGTCCACTAAAATGTAAAAGCTACTGAATTGTTGTTATGCCTTCTGGGATTTCACTATATTAGTAAAGAGTACAGTTCACTTTTTAAAAAATAATCTTAAAAGTTCTATTTACTCTAGGGGCATATCTTCCTCTAAAACAAATATTTTTCTGTGCATCCCTCTCTGTCTAAGTCACTGGCCTATAAAACCAAATATGACCAAAGGTGACTATATAGAGACCTTCCTAGAAATTCCGTGATATAACCCTTATCAATCAATCTGATCTTGATGTTTTTGTCAGCTTGTAAAGTTTAATGTCATCTGAGCAGATCCATTGTGTCATCAAAAACCTTTGCATAGAACAAAGGAGTCACAAATTGCAATGAATACGAGAGGGAAGAATGGAGAATGTTACTCACTGCTCTGACATTTCTAAACAGTACAGGATGCAGGGTCAGGCTTTCAAATAAAGAGTAATAACCAAATAGTTTATAAACTGTCTTGTAACCTCATATGTCAAATGTAAGTATAGCAGTTACTTTAAAATCTCTCCAGAAAAACTAAATCATCTTTCAATGAACTTTGATCAAATAAAAAACTCATCAATGTAACACACACACACACACACACACACACACACACACACACACACACACACACACACACACACACACAGACGCACACATATATATATGTATGTATGTGTGTGTGTGTGTGTGTGTGTGTGTGTGTGTGTGTGTGTGTGTGTGTATCCCTTAAATATAAAGGAATGGTTTCTATGTAGGACTATTGTATGACTATAAGAAATCATTTCTGTATAGCATGCCTGAACCTAAAGAATTTTTCACCATTGTGCATCTACCCTAGCTAAGAATGCATGTTCTGCAGGGCATTTAGTATAAAAGCATGCTTAGATTTCCTTGTGAGATCACTTTAACAATTAATACTTCCAGTTCATTACTGTATGTAATGATACATTTTAGAATCTTTCAACAAGTTACCTAAAAGAGCTTGAAAATGCTACATGATTAACATGGTTGGAAAATTAACTATCCAAAAAGGCTTTAGAAGTGATCGCTGATTCTGTTTCTTATTAAGTTGCTTAGAGGCTATCTCTGTCTTGTCTATTAGGCAATGTTTGATGCAATTGCATTTGACAGCCTACAGTAGAGCAGGGAAACTAACACTTAAAATAAATATCAATAATACAAAAACACTGGTACATGCATTGCACAATGCCTTTTAAGTTTACAAGGTAGTTAACTTCCTTCAAAAATAATGTTGCTGTATGACAAAAGACTGTCAAATGAAACTATGAATGCATATTGTCCTTCTACTGAAACTTTGGCTCTCTCTGAACTCTTTTACGCTTATCTTTGATCCAGAAGCTGTACCTGTAAGAGAGATCTGTTCTAATTATTCTACCAACAATGTTCCCCATTTATCTGTTTCACTATTACATACTAATTGTGTCCCAGGTAGATTACACATTATTTTAATTACAATTAATTTTATGCTTCCAAGTTTGGCTTCCTCTTCAAACAGATTTTTACTCTTTATTTTAGACATTTATATACATGTTTTTTTACATGTCTAGCCATTAGTCTCTTGAGCATAATTTTTCTTTTCATTTTAAATCTCCTTCCATTTCTACCTGCTTTTTAATAATTCACAGCTGCTGCCTCTTGTACCCCCTTATTTATAACCTATACTACTGCTCTTTTCTCTGTACCCCATCACCGAAATATCCTTGTTCCTTAATATTGCCACTGCCGTGATGTTTTAGCATCATATTACCATTTCCCCTTTCTACTGTGCCCCCTCTCCTCACTTTTTGGTACTTGTTTGGCTTGTCCCCCTTTCTGTCCTTGGCCTCTTGTTTTGCGAGTTTCCTTATGTTTTTAGGAGTGATTAGCTGATTTTATTCCTAAATCATTTCTCATGCTAATTTTCGCACTTCTGTCCGAAGCATTTTTGTAGTCTGCAAACAATAACTCTGTATTTTTCTGTTGTTGTCCTTTTTTTTTGTACTGTGTAGTTCAATTTTGAGCAGTCATCAGACCTATATTGTTCTACATGCCTTTATCTTTAGGTAACTGGTCACTGAATGCTAATCTGTAAGCCTGTCTAACCCTGGACTTTCTTATATTGCATCCTCATTCCCCTGACCATTTGTTTTACTGCTGATTCCATTCTATAATGCATTTATTCATCGACTCCTTGTTTCTAATATGATATCTCATTTGATGCAGTGTCTCATCAGAAACAAAGTGCTATATATCTCTTTATACTGTACATTAGGGTTTCAAATCTCTCTCTTCAGGGTTATAGTTTAAAACATCTGGTTCTTCACTTTTTCCCTCTAAGAAGCTCTGAATGAAACACCCAGCATCTTCTCACTGAATTAGACATGAAAGACATTCTCAATTCCTGGTCCGATAGTTAGCTGAAGATGGAGTATGATGCTGGTATTACTGACCATCTAACAAATCAAGGTCATGACCAAACTACTCACTCCAGTCCTGATACTGTGATTGATTTGCTCTTGAAAGCAGATGTTTTATAGCCGTTACTGGCAATAGTACTGAAAATAAACTTGTGAAATGGTCTCACCTCCTCCAGTAAATAGACCACTTACTGCTAACCCAACCTGGCAATGTTAAGGTCTGATTGGAAGCTAAACAAACTTGAAACAAATAGTGTTGGGCATCATCCAACAATATTACTGATTCTCCTTTGTTAGTGAAGTTCAGGCCAAAAGTCTGGTACTATTTTAATTTGGTCTTCTCCAACATTTAGCATTATTCTCCTCTATCATATTCCCAAAAATGTAGCTTATTTTTCAGTTCATAGACTCAGCACAATGCATGGCAAGATCTTTCTGTTTTTGACTTGGTAAACCCATAAGCTGGCCAGCTTGACTCTTAATGGGTCTCTAGGTCTATTTAAGAGTACAAGTAAAACTTTCTAAATTATAATCACCTATCATTTCAGTATTCTATCAAGTGTATTCTCAAACTGGATATTTTTAAAACAATCATGCACTCCAGGTTCTTTCAGGTTTTTATAGCATTATGCCAAGTGTATCCCAATTTCCTAAATTGTTTCCATTTTTTTCAGCATGATTAATTGGTTCTGCTAGTAGTCTGCTATCTATTCATGGTTTCCATATCTTTAGCCATTGCTGTCATTTTCTTCGATGAACTCAGCTGGTGGTTCTGTAAAATTTTCAGGGGTCTCCCCTTTTGAATAATCTCTGACACTTCCAAATTGAGACCTTTTCTGTCATTTTGTGTAATTCTGAACCTTGAACAGAGAAATTGAAACCCTTAAGTGGTTACCTTTCAGATCTGTCTACAATACAAAGGCATGTTTGACATAGTGTGCCATAGAGAAAAAAAGGAGTACTCCCTGGATACTGCGTCATGGTTTTGTAACTGGAAGCTAAATGCTGATTTTATGCAATTACTGCAAGCACAGCATTGTGATTTTACTCCAAGTGTATCTTTCTAAACAGAATCTAGCTGTCTACCCTTCAAAAAGGATATATTTCCAAAGAAACACAGTAAGATTAGTGCCTAAATATAAAAATATCGTATATCTGTGGCATGCTGTAACATGGGCTGATGTTAGCCATTCTAGAAGAGCACAGTATTTCTTATATGAGAGACAGTGTAGGATTAATGTCTGAAGGCAACATTATGGCATTCTTGTGACACGCTGTTCTGCTGCCTGATTGCTGAAAGGTGACATTATTAGAATGAGACACTCAATGCCTGATGCACTTGGACATGACTCCAAACCAAAACTTACCCACACTATTGTGCATCATATAAGAAAATTGAGTTATACTACAGGATTTATTTAATAAATATAGATGAGGATTTGAGGATTAGTAAGTTACTAATCATCATAACTGCATCACCTTCTTGCTTAATACAACTGTTTCACATCAGTAAAGAGCACAACACACTTTTTAAAAATAATTATAACAGTCCTCTACTCTAGGGGTGTATCTTCTTGTAAAAGAAATGTCATATTCCTGTTAATCCTTCATTGTCTTAGTCACTGGCCTATGAAACCAACCATGACCTTAGGTGACTATACAGATATGGAAGGAAATAATCTAAAAGTTGTGAAACCAATCTAAAATATATTTCTGATACCTGGACCTCTCCTAGCACAACCATCATAAATGACACATGACAACCTACTTACTACATTTATGCCTTTCACATTCTGAATCCTTAACAGTTCCATATCTTAACAGGTAGCAATGACCTAACATCAAAAGAAGCTCTCACTTTAATATTACCATACTGTTAATTGTATGTTCTTCTACACAGTAGACAACACTTACTATGTATTTCCCCCCAGTATCCTTCCATAACATTCTCCTCTCTCTCTAATCAAAATCAACTCCATCTTCATGTCCTTAATTTTCCCTCGTGCACATTACTCATCCCCTCCTCGTTCTATTACTCTGTCTAGTTATGCATCAGAATATTCTATGATTGTTTACCTCCACATATTATTAGAAGTGCAGTCAATATTTTGAATAACTGCATATTACTTTACTTGGTATAGGGTACCCACTTCTACAAACTACCTTGCTACTTGCTGTGCTTATTGTATCCTTGATCATAATTTCTCTTAGCGATATTCTGTAAATGCATTTCAATTTGTTGTGGAGGATCTACCCTCTTAGACAATCTTATCTGTTATGGGTCTTGTCTTCCCTAGTATATAATTACTGATCAGATACTCTAAATGTATTTGGGAATGTTTGTGGTGCCTTTCTCCTCAATTCATTGTAAAATATTTAATCTTTTGTAGAGCTTTTTTCCCCATGTATATAATTACTCATCAACTATTATTTAAATGTTTTGAGTCTGTTGTGGAGCTTTTCTCTCAGGGCCTCTGTGAAAAATGGCCCACCAGCTCAATCAGATTTTCCAGGTTACCAATGGACAAATAAAATAAAAATAAATAAATAAATAAATAAATAATCAAATAAATAAGTACAGTAATCACAATAGGACAGTACACAATGACGCAATCTTCTCTCCTAAGAAAACAAAAAAGGAAGATAGCGAGGGGTTCCACTCCAAAATAATTTATTGTGTTAGCACTTTCGTCCACTTACTTCAATGAACTTAAGACAAATCACAACATACAATTCCATTCTTAAATAGTAAACTAAACCAATGAAATTACAAGCATCCCCTATTATTTAAAGTCACAATACATTAGTTAAATATTTACTAAAACATATTATAAACTCATTAGATTGTTCTTCATCTCGTATACAAGATATATATATATATATATATATATATATATATATATATATATATATATATATAAATATATATATATATATATATATATATATATATATATATATATATATATATACATGTGTGTGTGCGTGTGTGTGTGTGTGCCAATATGTCTATTAAATTCAACAGTCAATAAAACCAACCCCTTTTTTTACAAAAGTAAATAAATAAATATATTCTTATCACCTTTCCAATGATTTCAGCTTTAAAATACATGGCTGTCTTTCCTCCAATTTAAGGCCCACTGTCCACTCTTAATATCTTTACAAACTTGTTCAATTACCAGATAATGGAAAAAGTGGCAGGGGTTTCCTACAATGTGTTTTGCTAGTGCATGTGTGGTGTTTTGTTTACTTATATTATACTGGTGCTCATAAATACATTGTCTAATGTGCCGTTCTGTTTTCCCCACATAAAAACTCATACATAATTGGCACTTAGCCAGTTAAACTACATCTTTTGTGTCACAATTATATTTACCATTTATGTTATAAATGCAATTATGTATCTGAAACTTTTTTGTAATCTCGATTCATTTACAAAAGTGAGACTGTCCACACTTAAACATTCCAGTATTTGGAACATAAGGCTTCATTTCTTTCTCTAAAAGTACTTTTAAATTACAACCTTTTTTGAAAATTAACTTAGGTTTCTTACCTAGGTTCTGCCTAATAGTTGTGTCCTCATTAATTAATGCCTAATTTTTCACAAAAATCTCTCTCAAAATATCAGCATCACTGGAATAAGGGGTGATAAAGCTTGAATTATACCTGGAAATTCCATTTACAGGACATCTATCATTCAACATACTTTCCCCCGTTAGGTAAACGGGCTCACCAAAAACTATACCTTTATTTAAAAAAGGTTTAAAGTGACCCAATTTCCTTTTCCTATCAACCTCTGCTGTTACTTCACCTATCAATTGAGATGGGTAGGCTCTTTTTAGGAACATGTTCTTAGGAAGATTACATTCAACTTGGTACTTTTCCTCCAAAGATGTCATCCTTGTAGCCCTAATGAGTTGCTCTTTAATTACAGCCTTTTTCTGTTGGTAGGGATGGGAGCTTCCAGAATGTAAAAAAGTGTTTAAATATGTTGGTTTCCTAAAGATCATAGCTAAATATCTCTTATTCAGCATATCCTTAGACAGCTGGATGTCAAGAAAGGAAATAGAATCCATTTCAAAATGGAAGGTGAATTTTAAAAATGTTGTCAAACCAGTAATATTATTTACAAAATTGACTGCTGTGTTACAATCCCGTTTCCAAATTATAAAAATGTCGTCCAGGTGATGGGTATACCAATGTACCCTGACCTCAAACATTTCCTTTTTAAACAAAAGTTCCTTTTCCCAATAGGCCATCACACAATTAGCAAAACTCTCTCCACAAGGTGACACCATCGCTACTCCAGTTTTTTGCAAGTAGTGGTCATTATCAAACAAAATAAAGTTATTAGACAATATAATGTCTAAAAGGCACTCAGTTAAATTTATCTCATCCCCTTCTTTTCCTCTTTAAAACAAAAATTCTCTAATCCACCTTATACCAACTTCCTGTGGAATTACTGTATATATATCTCTAACATCTATAGTTAAGAAATTAAATGCCTCATTATACTCCAAAGTATTAATTACCTGCAAAAAATTCTAAAAGTCTTGGCATATTTGAGTCTCAAATTCAAGGTACTTTTTCAGTTTAAGATCCACTGTTTAAGGACAAGCATATGTAATCGACTTTCTCCCATCTACGATTGGATGTAGGGGTGGATTTTCCAAATCTTTATGGATTTTAGTTATTACAAATATGACTGGTGTTACAGGGCCCACCATATTTAAATAATTATAAGTATCAACGTCTACACTTGCTTCAATAAAAAAATAAATCATTGATGAGTGATCTCACTCGCTGGTAAGCAATATTTACCTCATTGACTGAAACCTTTTCATAAGCTTCACTCTGCAAAATAAGTCTCATCCTTAGTCATCTACGTCCATTAAAATTAAACTATCCCCCTTATCTGGTTTCATTACTCTTACTTTTTGAAATGTTAACATTTGTAAAGCCCACCTTTCATGTTTATTATATTTGACCTCGTACTAAAACAAACAGGTTTACACAGGGCAGATCTAATATCCATTTCACACATAGCTCTCAACCTGGAAGCATCAAAAATCTGGACAGAGGCCCATGAAAAATAGGTACAAATCTGTACGCTGATTAACATACAATTTGCATACATAATTATGTAACCCCACCCACTCTGGTAGAATTGTGGGATACCAACATTCAAATGCAAACTGAAGAACAGAACCAAGATATGGCCCCAGTCCCCAGCCCTTAACTCAGAGGGACACTTCTCTGCTTCTAGGTGTTTCTGCAGTTACAGCCTACTGATGCCTCTAGGCATCAGATATTGCTTGTTCATATTTGTATTAATAATTACAAAACTGTGCTACATATAAAGTAGCAAAAGATTTTATTTTCAAGCTTACCCAATGGTAAACATGCCTGTATTGACATATTAACTCTCTCTAGTGCAGGTAAACATATATTAACTGTTATTCATGTAATATTTATTTATATTTTTCACAAATTTCATATTTTTCTAAACATCTCAACAAACAAGTAACACAGACAGAACTGCTTTGCCAAAATTGCCACACATGAGAGCACTCAGCTGAATGCACAAAATACTGCTTACTGTATGTTTATCATTGTTGTTGACAAAACATTACATATTTAAGTTTGTGCTAAAGATTTTGCCACTCACACTTCATTAGTAGTATCTCTTGTGATTGCACAGAAATGTACATTTTTTTGAAATATGAGGACATAAGTTTGTTCTATCAAAAAGCATAGACTCTGCCCATTCAAAGTTACAGTACAAACTCCCAGAACTTCTTTGGAGGGAGTTAAATATACAGACAGCTCACTTACCCTTAATATACAGACAAACGGAGCTGCTTACTTGAATACACAGAGAGAAAAATGGAGCTGCTGCTTCTTAAATAAAATATTTCTGTAAGCAGAGCAGACACCCCCCTAAAGCATGCATTGCTTACTTGCTTAATTACTTAGAAAAATGGAAATGTTTACTTACAAACACACAAAGTTACTTAAATATACAGACTGACAGAGAAAAAATGGAGCTGCTTCTTTAGTTCTGTAAACAGAGCGGAGGAGAAGACACATCCCCCCCCCCCAAAGCATACATATACTACTTACTTAAATACAAAAATGGACTGCAACTCACTTAAATACACACACACACATATGGAGCTGCTTACTTGCTTAAACACACAGAAAAACAGAGCTACTTACTTTCTTAAATACAGAGGGAGAGACAGAAAAAAGGAGCTGCTTAATATACACTTGACATTTCCACACTACTTAAATAGAAACATTTGTCATGGATGGAGCTGCTGCTACTCTTAAAGAGAATATTTCACTTTCTGTATTCTGAAAAGGCAGACCAGACACACATATCACTAAAGCATGCATACACTGAATAGATTTCTGCCGTGCTAAACTTTTCTGCTGCACTGATGAACCACTGCCTAAAATAGATTTATGATTTCTGCCATGTATTTAAATACACAAACACTGCTTTTTCACTATAAGCTATGCACATAGCCTAGCACAATACAGTTCTTTCATTTCCCCCCTTTCTTTTAGTATTTCATCATGACAGTTGAAGCAAATTTACGGTAACAGGCATATAGCATTTTCCACACACCTCTTCACTATTATATTTTGTCCCAGTTACCAACACATACTATTCACACACACACACACACACACACACACACACACACACACACACACACACACACACACACACACACACACACATACATATATACACAAACGCACACATATACATACACACATTGTACCTGATCCAAAACAGAAGTAACGCTGATGCTCCAGTCCATGCACAGTAGTACCTGGATCCCCTGCTCAAGCCTCAAACACACTGTCTGTACAGATCTTTGCAGAAAAGGTCGCCTCCCTCCCAGCCCGGCTCGACTGTATGATTGCAGCTTAAACATGATCAGTTGGATCTCAAAAAGAACCACACGTTCTTGATTTAAAATTGCTCACATGCAGCATGCTGCATGCTAGCTTAGAACTAACATTTTCTAATTTTAGGACTTACCTAAGTCCAGCATGAATGGCAGCAAAGCAAAGCCACAAAACAGCTCGGGCAGGCAACAGATTTTACCATTTGGCGCAGCATAGTCCCAGCAAGTCCCTTCCTCTCTCAGGCAGCAAATTAAAAATGAATGGGAGGAAAGCAGCTTGATGTAAGTCCCTCTCGCAAGAGTTTCTGTTGAAAATGGCGGCAAAGCAGCTTTTCAAAATCTCGGCAACAGCAACTGCTCACAGCCAGCCGGAAATTATGACGTGAGCTCAAGGAGCTCAATTCCGACTGGCTGGTAGTGCTGATGGAACTGACGTCATCATGAAAATTAAAAAAAATAAAAAAACAAAAGCAAAGAAATCGGAAATGAAGGGGTGCCACTCGGGAATCGTGGCACCCCTTCATTTGGACCCCAAAACTCGGTAAAAAACGAGTAATTCGGGACAGTTGGGAGGTCTGATTTCACACAGTTTCTCAAATAATAATAAAGTTGAATGCAAAGGTGGATTAAAAATGCTTGATATCCTATCATCAATCTTCTCTCATTTTCCTGGGTTTTTACCAGCCTAACTATTCTTCAGTTCTACCAGCTCACGGATGTCATTCTAATACTGTACCTGACATAAACTGTCCACAACATCTCATTAAGAAATCTCCACCTTCTGAGGAAAGAAAATGCATTTTTATAACCCCATATTTATTTATACATTGAGAGAGACAAGTGTTATTTCTCCATTAGCTATCACTTGATTAGATACACTATATACTCCTAGTTGAGCTCCTCCCTAGAATATCTATACTGAAAAATACAGTACAATACTGTTCAGTACAAGCACAGTTACTGCTTGCCTTCAGTCACAAGCCTGCACAACCTATGGTATAATTTTCAAACTGTCTCCTTCCACTTTAGGTCTAGACATCAAAATGTGACTGCCAAATGGAGGTTCAAACTCTCCAGTGAATTGGGCACATCATGGGTAAATCATTCAATATCACCTCTTCTGGTGAGATGATAAATGAATTGTGATACTATTTTATGCTGCGTCACTGGTTCAACTGTCAGATCATCATCTGACTGCACCAAAGAGGTGACTATAATGCATTCCTGTTCATTGCAAGTGCTAAATAATTGTTTCACATACACAATAATCCTTCAGTCCTATTTCTTTAATGCATTTAATGTCTTCACCAGTTTATGTTACCTATTATGTTGATTTAATGGATTGCTTAAATGTAGTTTGTTGCCTCCAAAATAAATACATTATGGACAAAAACAGAGATTCAGCAACATGTGGGAACATTGGGCTGCTCTAGTCATCAATTTTATTTTGCTACTTAAATCCAGGAACAACTGCTTTCAGCACCTTCACTTTCTTCCAGAATAATGGCATGTTCCACATAATGTTGGGTCACAGTTATTTTTTTTTTCCTTTAAATCTTTCAGATATCATTCATTTAATTACAATGGGAAAGGTATTTTCAGAATCAGTAAAACATCGTTTGGCATTGACCACAATAGATGTTTCTGAACCTTGACTTAGAGGGTATAACTGCTATTGTAACATGTCAGTGTTAGGCTGATAAATGATACAGACAAACTAATGCATACATACATACTCAAATTCATTGTAGTCTGAGCTGAAGTATGACAAACTAAGCAATAACTATTACAACATGAGATAATTTTTACTTTAGGCAAGCGTCTTTCCTTCTGTGGTAACTAACAATGAATATATGCAATATTATATATATTTTTTCAAATTATCTTTTTTTCAGTAAAAGAGGGTTCTCATTTCCAGACTAAGTTCTCGAAGAAATTGGTGTCTAAAATAATGCATTAAAGAAATATTTGACTCAGTTTTGCAATAAAATCATATTCAAAAGAACATATTATAATCAAGTAGAGAATCTTTTCTGAGTAAGCTTTGTCAATGGGTAATTCTTGGAATGTAATCCATACTTATTACCTTTTTTGATGATGTTAACATATACATAATTCTCTTCTATATAAAAAACTCATTGAAAATATATATTTTTAGACATAAAGATAATATCATTCTATAGTTTTAGGAAAATAAAGTATGTTTTTAAGCATTGCATTAAATAATTGTGTCCAATATAATTGATTTTCTGAGCTAGCTATTGAAGTCTAAGAAATATTCTGCTTTGCCTTACGTATTATATTTATGCTTGGTTAGTCAGTATGTAAAATAGCTTGTCTTCATTGCTTTCAAAGCAAAAAGTTGATACTATCATTCTCTATATTATTCTATGGCAGCAGCAACTGAAATTGCAAGAAGAAAATCTATTTATAACTTGCAAAAGATGACGGAGAAATCCAGAAGGTCTTATTATCACAGAATGTGGTCTGTGCCATGTTACAGGGATGCAAGATACAGAAACAGTGAAATGAATAAATAAGACCAGTAGGTGGTCTGAATTGATATTGACATCATAACAATGCAAAATATTCTTACCTGATTATGCTTGTCACAAGCCCACAGAGAGCTGGACACACAATAAGATTATTTTATAACACTGGAGTATTGAAGCACTTTATTGTTGAGTTGCAGGCATCTTTTATTAGCTTCATTTATGTATATGTCTTTGGAATGGATGTCCCAGAAGTCATAATTCATGCTATGTCTGCAGGACACATACAGAGAAAAAGTGATAAAACCACTTCAAGAAGCTGTTCTGTGGGTAAATAAATGTTGCTATCATTCAGCTGTGTTTGCTTTATGTTAATAAGAGACTGTCTTTTACACTTCAGATGCATGATTTCTTGTAGAATGCATTAAGCTTTGAAATAAACACTAGAAAAGCAACAACAGTAGAAGCATAAGAATGGGACATTGTAAAAAAAGTTAATGATCTGTCTTGTTGATGAATCAGAAATGTCTTTCTTTATTTAGGATCCTCTTTGAGAAGTGTTAGAAAAACACTTGAAAATATTCTAAAAGCAAAACATTATGCTGTGCACGCTATAAGCAACATGTGAACATAAGAGCACTGAAATTAGCTAAATCAGACTAAAACATTAAGAAAAAGCTATGATATAAAATATTGTTGCTTTCAGATTTATACAGTATTCTGTCTAAAGAGAGATTCAATTAATGAGGTATGCTTATCAGTGTCATTTATCTCCATTAGTAATAATGTAGTGCAGCGTCATGATTTATTCCACTCAAGTCATCCTTGATATGTGCAGATTTAACAAATACATGTGAGTGCACGGGCTTGCATATGTGCATGCGTGCGCGCGCGCACTACACACACACACACACACACACACACACACACACACACACACACACACACACACACACACACACACATGCACGCACATATATATATATATATATATATATATATATATATATATATATATATATATATATATATACATACATACATACACTCTTGAGGATTCACAAATGAACTTGGAATAATAGACAAATAGTTGGGATGAGGACAATAACAGAGCCTATTACAGTATAGCTTTTCTGAAAGGAAAGGCTTAAGCAGTAGCCAGCATACTGAATGTCTTTTCCTTTATGTCAAAGCAGTGGTATTTTAGTGATCCATGTTTTGCTGCAGAAATTCATAAAGTAATCAAGGAAATAATGAGCATCCCTTCCTGCTTGGTTTCCTCATGATAAAAATAAAAGAAACGCAATCAGTATTACTATCATCCAACCCAGAATATCAGTCACACTTGACTCTCTCATTGAGTAAAAATGAATTCAAACTCTCATCAGAATAATTTCATTAAAGCATATCAACCTACTTAATATATAGTTAATATATGCATTTTGGTCATAATTTCTGTTTACAATATAAGCAAGCAGAAGATGCAAGATGAGAAAGGTATGCTAAGGTAGGAAAGGGAGGAAGAATGAGGTCAGAAAAGTGAAATGGGAAAGTTGTGATGTGTTCTTTTGTGAGTATAAAACAAAGTTAAACTAGTTCTGTACATTTGTTATGTGGGCTACATTTTGTTATTCTAGGTAACTCCCCCCTTTAGGAAGCATTGCATTTGTCACCTAAGTAGACTTTTAACTCTGTTCAGAACATTTGGTAAGAAGAAATGGATCTTATGTTGGATGGAAGAGATTCCCAGATACTGTAAGTATAGAGATCGAGTGGTAAGACATCCAAGCACCTATACTTTTGGAATATTTTTATGGACTCTTGTTTACAAAGAAAAACAGCATGGATTTGAGGATCTATTTATTTGTTTATTGATTTATTTTTTGGTTTTAAGTATGAGGCTGTTTATCTGAAGCCATGTTGAGAATAGTGCAGGGTTTGGTGTGATTAAGTCCCTTTTTATGTCTGAGTGGCACTGCTTAATCTATTAATAACCATGAAGGGGAGATCAGCAGAAAAGATACTGATGCATAAGATAGGTAACATGGGGGATGGTACTGCTCCTGGATGAGATTCCTTTGTGACGAGGAGCTAAAGGAGATGAAATGGATGCTATATGAATGTCAAAGCATCTACTAGATAGGATGACTTTGAATCTTATGACTGCAGTGGGACTGGTTCTTGTTATGAGTAGAACATTTAGCATGGAAGTGTGCCAAATTAGGCTAAAGGCCTTTGGCAAAACCACAAAAGTGATCCTATTAGAAATCCTTTAGTCATGTTTGGTCATATATAATCTGTAAACATATGAATACTGTCATGATTTTTCTGTTTGATTGAAAGCCATGTTGGTGCTGATAAATAAGTTTTTTAAGAATGAATGAATATAGCAAGTGAAATGTACACATTTCTCAAATGTTTCATCAAGAGTTGCTAACAATGAAATAAGGTAGAAATTATTTGTTTTGGCAGGCTTGTTTGTCTTTGGAGATGATATAATGACTGCTGTTTTCCCTAGTCATGCAAAAAGTACCTCTTCTTACACTGTGGTTCTCTAGCAAGGACTAATATCAAACTACTGTTTGGTGTGCTAATCATGGTCTCAGGTATCATATCTAAATATGCAGTATGTTTACTTTTTGAGAAATTTAGCACCCCTTGCACATACCATATCAAGTCTCTCTTCAAGATAGCTTGGTATTTACACTGACAACGAGTTTGTATTAATCTCAATGTCTCACTTGTTACAAGAAAAATAAAATATATACACATGTATACATAGATTTGATTTAAATCACCACATAAATCTTCTTGAAGTCCATAAAGGTCTAGCTCTACTGTATACTTGATGTATTTTTGAATTTAATGCCCCAAATGGCATGTACCACTTTAATATAATTTGAGTTGTTCTAGATTTTTAGAGATTCCTCACCAAGAAAATCATAGGACTAGATGTCACAAGTTATTATACATGATTGATAACCCTCTTACTACAATCTGTCTCATATGGCCTTCAGTAGGGAGAACTAGTGAACAACTAACACCAACTGCAGAGACTTGAAACTCTGCTTCTGCCTTAACAGTAACTATTGGTGTACATAACACAATGCATCTCCCACCTTTAAACCAGACTACCTTTAAACATTAACTCATTGCAGCCATTAAAACAAAATTCAGTAAAAGAATGAAAAATCCCATATTCATACCTGTGAAATATGGGAATAATCTGCTTGGTGATGTGAGCTGATAGACTAGTGTTACTTCTGGGTGTTGTCTCTAAGGCTGTCAATGGTTACTCAGACTTTAAGCTTATTATCTAATTATATAGCTATGAAACAAGCCAACTTAAAAACCTAATCGATGTAATGCATTTCAGTGCAACTAGTACACCCAGCAAATAGACACGCATATATAAGTAATCATATGTTTTAAGCTATCCATATTTCCTTTTGCCATTCTTATATATAAGTACTTAACTTCAAAAATCTATAACTCATGAGATTTTTTTAGGCTAAATGTGATTATGTATTCACAGAAAATCTTGTTTTTAAATGGAGTTAATCACATCATTACTAAGGCCTTCAAAAAGAGTCTGACTAAGTAAGCTTCCACCTTTCTGTTGGTCACAAAACCTTCTACTGTATACCCCAACCCAACCAGAGCTATATTACAAACCAGATATTTCATATAATTTTATGGATATATGTATGAATCTCCTCTCCATTCTAATTGCAACCATTTAACAGTCAATCATAATGTCATTGCAACTCTACATTCCTAAATATATCACAAGGTAGTGCAAATCCTTCACTATTGTCTTCTTGAAAGGACGGCCCTGAAGCTTTTTGTTTTCTCATCTCCTCCTTTCTTCATATTTCAGGTCACTTTCATTTACTTCTTTTTCATCATCCCCTTAATGATCATGTCTACTTTTAAACAGTTTATACTAGATATGGAGCACTGCTGTGCTCACGTATGTCAACAAATGCAACACGGGTATTTGTCCCGGTCCCCTTGAATAACACACATCACACCAGATGACATTTGACGACCTTTATTAAATTTCAATAACATAGCTTTGATCACCAACTATATTAATTAATTAATATTTCTCTTTGGTAGTAATAGGCAATGTGCGTATGGGTTTCTTGTTTCCTGCCAGTTGCTGGTTTGTGCATTTGCAGCAGGAAGGTTATCTATCTATATATATATATATATATATATATATATATATATATATATATATATATGTATATAAAAACAAAAAAAAAACTGTTGGTAGTGGAGTTATCTGTGGGGAAGTCGGCAGATGTGTGCTTGCTGCTCGGAGGTGCATTAAGTTGGTTTCCATAGAAGAGTGACACATTTTGTGGATGGCTCAAGGCAGTGGATTCTGACAGTGGGAGAGTATTGTAGTGGACAAATGGGGGAGGGAGCTTGCAGCAGTTGAATGTTTTTGTTGTGGAACCAGTGCAAGGTGGGGTGGCCTCCTTTCTTGTGGCTGGGATGTGAGCTGAAGTGTTTTCGAGGGCTTGGGCATGAGACGTGTAACAGTCATACTGCGCATGCACATTAAGTAGTAATTCTCGAGAAGGAGGAGGGGGAAGGTGAGGCTGTGACAGCTCGTTGTGTCTGCAGTTTTGCACTGGTTTCTTTGGATTTCTTTAGTGTCACAGGGAAGAATTAAAAGTTATTGTGATGACTTGGGTGAGGAGAGAAATCGGTAGCTATAGAGGCTTTAGTGTTGACAGGGAATGTGGAATGCTGTTTTGTTCTGGATTTTGTGCAGGGGAGCTTTTCTCAGTAGTGTTTGTGACTTCTCTCAGTAGTAGTTTTGAGAGAGCTGATATCAGTATGCTTTTGGGATTTTCCTTTAAGGTCGATTGAAAAGTAGGGTTGTTTCAGCTGTGAATGGCTGTCTGCAGGCTGCAAATTTTCTTGTTATCAAGCTCTCCATACACATGCCTGCTGCAGCAGTAACAAACTCTGTTGCAGTGACGTTCTCACATGGCAGTTTATGGAGTTTCAAAGTTTTATTTGGCACGGTACATATCCAGGTATTGCTTGTGTTTTTAGTTCTTGATTGCCAGTGCATTTGTTATTTCACAGGCATAACTCTGTTAGTTTGCTCAGCATTTGTTATGGTTGGCGGCAGTTCTTTTGAGGTTCTTTGTGGTAGGTAAGCTACCCTGGTTAATGGCTGCCTTGTTGCAGTTATCACATTGGCACTTGAGCAGTGGTTGTGGTTTGCACATTCTGTGGCTGGTAATTAATAAAAAATTTTTTTTTTTTTTTAACTACCGGAGGTTTTGCTTGGGAAACAAGTCCATGTATGGCCATTTGGCTATTTACGTGCTATAGGATGGTTAAGTTGTGAAGGGGTAAGTGTGGATGGCACTAGTTGTGCATTTTAACTTGGTATTTCACGGCTCCTGAAGACTTGTTCAGTTATCATTAAATGGCAGACAATAGTAAATGGACCACTTCGAATTATTTCTTTTGGTAATTGCTGGGCTGTTCCCAAAGGGGAATTGACCATTGAACAGCTTCTTGTAGCACAGGGTACTGAGTGATTTATCTCAACGACTATCACACCAGTTAAGTAGCTGCTGTTGCAAGTGCCGAAGTACTTTTAAAGTAAATGGTTTTGTTTTGTTTTGTGAAATAGAGTGGTTGGCTGCTGTTTCTGATTGTTCTAACTATTTTGTTGTCCTTGGTTTTGGTGCACATCCAGGGTGAGTTGCTTGGTTGTGGATGTTTTTTCAGCAGGTTGAGTTGTTTCTTGACTTTCTTTGGTTCATGGATTTGGTGTGTATAGGTTGAGTTTTCCATCTCTTCAGTCTGAGCGCTGTGATGGAGGTGGACGTCTAGGAGTGTATAGGTGGGATTGGAGTGGGTCCAACATTTTAGTTGTATCAATGTTGTTGTTGGGGGGTATAAATTTAATGTTTTCCCAGGGTGGTGCCTGACTGCACATCCAGGTAGCCAGCATGAATGGGGGGAATGAGTGTCTAAATTAAAAAAAAAAAGAAAGTAATAGCTAAATAAGTGGCTCCTAGCTGTTCATATCTATGTTGGTTAGTGTGCCTTATTTGAAGATTGAAGGTTAAGAGCTAGGTAGATGGCTTTACAATATCATTTAGCTTGGCTTATACAGGGGCTAATAGAGGTGGTCTAGAAAAGCAAGGTTACCTGGTTGTGGATATTGATTGGTCCCTTCATGTGTAGAGTTTTAGTTTTAACATACTGCACTGGTAGTTCAATTTATCTTGGGTATTTGATAAGGTCATTGGAAATATAGCTCCACTTATGGGTGCTTTGTTGTAGAAGTGGAGTGGTGGTGGTACATGCCTTTCTGGGTTGGCAGGATAGGTTGTTTTTGAAGATGTTTTGGAATGTGTGTTATATATTTACATATCTTTTTCTTTCTTGCAGATGGGGGTCTTGGAACACTGTGGCTGTAATTTAGAATAGGTGGGTATAAGGTGGAGCTTTCTTTTTACATATTAGAGGATTTACTTTTCTCCTTTTCTTTGTAGATGGTGGTGCTGAGTACTAGTGGCGATACACAGTGAAGTTGCAGATGATGGAAGCAGTGGCGAGCAAGGAGGTTACACATGGGGAGCACACGTGGGCAACAGTTACTGACGGAAATTGCTAAAGTGCGGAAGGCATCATGCTGTAGATTGAAAGGTGATGTTTTAATAGGATGAAGGTTCTTGTTACTGGAATGGGGCCTAAGGAGGGTCTGAGTAATCACCTTAGTAATGCATGTTACAGTTCTGTTTAATTAGTGGGAGCTGATTATTGCGTTGGTATGGGGGTAAGGAACAGGTAGGTATGGGAGGCCAAGGGGCTGTTGGATGGTTTATGGGGAGTGTGGGGATCCCACTGTATGAGTAGAGTCATGAGATTTATAGGAGCACAGGAACTTAGTAGACTACAGCCCTATGGCTCTTGCAAGCCAGTGAAGCTCAATCTTTGCTTTCTTGGAACCTTGGGGTGCTTGTATTCACTCATCCAGTTGTTGAACCATATGTGAGGGAAGGGCCAATGAGGTCTTGGACAGGATGCTGGAGTTTGTTCCTAATGTGTGGTATCTTTGGGAGTGACAAATTTGTCCCTTGATTAGGTATTGTTAATGTGGCTTACCAGGTTAAGGTTTTACAGAACAGCACAAGGATCATTTCACTTGGGTTTGGGTGAATTTGTAGATAGGATTTAGGAAGCATGGTAGGTAGGTGGCTGTATTGGGGTGGTTTTAGAAACTGGGTGCGTTGTTACAGGGGAGTTAGAAGGTTTAAAGGAAGCTTGGTTGCAGGATAAGGCAACTGTAGGACAAGGGGTGCTGGTTTCTGCCAGCTAAGGTAGGACATTAAAGTTGGAGTTAGACTGTTCCCTATAGTAATGGTGTTGTTGCACATATAGGATATGCTGTGGTTAACAGGGTCTTGGGTGTGAGACTTGCTACTAGTTGGCTGAGTGCCGTTTTGAGTTCAAAGGGTTATAGTTTGTGGTTTTGTTGAGGTTATAGGCTGTCAATACTTTCAGTTTGAGCCATGATTTCAGCTTTGAAGGCAGCGGGCTAAAAGGCTATGTGTTCTCTTGGTGGTTGTTCTGGTGTTATAATGGGGTCATGGTAATCCTACTTCATTTAGTTTCATTATGGTGTGTTTCAGTGATGGCATGGCAAAAGGGTTTATGACCTGATTCTAAAGTGCTTTACAGATGATGGGTACACCAAATGATGTTTGGCTTGACCCTTCCCTTTATGGGAAGTGGATTGAACAATTTTGGGTAGTAGGGAGGGGGAACAGCCTGGTCAGGCTGGTTGGCGGAGAAGAGGGATAGGCTTGGCCTCTTCTGTTCCCCCTCTGATGTCTGAATGTTCATTGTAAAGATCTGGGGAAAGGAAATGAGTAGTTGGAGGAAGCTTGCTGAATAGATAAGCAAGCTGAGGTAAGGATGGTGCCAATTTGGTGGAAGGTAAATTCCATGGATGGTGTATGAAGTGAGTTGGGACGCTGCTTCATAAGTAAAGTAAGCGAGCAGAGCTATGGACCCTGCTTGTTGGGCAGGGTGAGTAGGTACGCTGCCCTGATTAACATTATAATGAATGGTGCATGAAGTGAGATGGGACGCTGCTTCATAAGTATAGTAAGTGAGCAGAGGTATGGGCGCTGCTTACTGGAGCAGGGTGAGTAGGTACACTGCCCTGATTAAAGTTGCAAGGATGTTATGCTGTATTTAGAATCATATTGTGAATAGTGGTAATTAATAAAGTTGGTGAACAAAGCTATGTTATGGAAATTTAATAAAGGATGTCAAATGTCATTTGGTGTGATGTGTATTATTGAAGGGGACCAGGACAAATGAAGTTTGGCAACAAACTATGTTGTCCCGGGACATCTTCATGGGGGGGGGGTAGGTTAATATTAAGGGGAGTTAAGTGGGTGGGGGAGGTGAAAGGGTGAAGAGGAGGCAGGGATGGTTGGGAGGAAATTAGATAATGATGGGGAGGGGCTTAAGAGGTTTAGGCTAGTGTAGCTGGGTCAAGCAATCACATTTGGATTGAACTTGCTACCCACCCACCCTCCCTGTTTTCATTGGTGGAGAGTAGGGTTAAGGATCAGTGGGGGGGGGTAGGCGGTGAAGAGAGATAGGCTTGCCCTATTCTGTTCCCCCTCTGATGTCTGGATGTTCATTTTAAGGATCTGTGGAAAGGAAATGAGTAGTTGGAGGAAGCTTGCTGAATAGATAAGCAAGCTGAGGTAAGGATGGTGCCTATTTGGTGGAAGGTAATTCAATGGCTGGTGTATGAAGTGAGTTGGGATGCTGCTTCATAAGTAAAGTAAGCGAGCAGAGCTATAGACCCTGATTGTTGGGCAGGGTGAGTAGGTACGTTGCCTTGATTAACATTATAATGAATGATGTTTGAAGTGAGATGGGACGCTGCTTCATAAGTAAAGTAAGTGAGTAGAGGTATGGACACTGCTTACTGGAGCAGGATGAGTAGGTATGCTGCCCTGATTAAAGTTACAAGGATGTTATGCAGTATTTAGAATCATATCATGAATAGTGGTAATTAATAAAGTTGGTGAACAAAGCTATGTTATGGAAATTTAATAAAGGTCGTCAAATGTCATTTGGTGTGATGTGTATTATTGAAGGGGACTGGAACAAAGAGCAGTTTTCCTTAATACCTGGCAGGATGGTGGCATTCGATCTTAACTGCCATTCTAACTCTAGCCTCTCTAAGTTTGTTTTGGTGTCCCCTCCCCTTTGGGTAGGGATGATGCGATCAATAATAAAGAACGTAAATTTTCTAAAATTCTCACAAAACAAACTGTGTGCAAACAGTGCATTTTCTTTCTTTTTATTTTTTATGTCCTTTACTGATAAATGACTCTCTTCATTGATAAAGCATTATCTCCATGGAGGCAGTAATAAATTATATTAATAAAAATGATGAACAGTGGAGGGCCCTACTATGATCCATGAAGCACAGCTGCATATTTCAGGAACCTGTCTGCTTATTACTGGGATATAGCAAGTCACTGATTCAAATCTGCTTATCAATGTTTTGTCCATTCACCTAGACAAGGTATTGCTTTATGTCTCCCAAGGGTTACTGCATATTCCACTGAATAATGGTCCTTGTGACAAGTCCTTCAGTGGTGTGACAGCTACCTGAACAGGGGTCTTTTAACGTTAAATAGTCATGCTTACTCTTACCATCTAGATTTTCATCTCATATTTTTGTGTTTTCTTCATAAAGTTTATGTTTTTCAGGAAAATCATTAAGGACTGAAGTCACTAAAGTAATGACCGTCATTTGAGTTTTCGACTTCATATCTTTCAGAAAATGTATGCCAATACAAAATGTTATTCTGGCAACCATGTAAGTTTATAAGAGGATTATTTAAAATCTGTCCCTATTTTTGAGCCTTTCTTGGCCCCCCACCCCCACCCCCCCAATTAGTTTTTTACTGTGTCCAGAGGTATTCACAAATCACTTGGAGATGATTGATTGAGTGAAATATGTCAAAAAGTAGAACTTTGAGTTATTTTGAATTCATTAGCAGGCCTTCACATGTGAAGTTAAGATTGGCTGACTGGATACAAGTAAGGTGTGTGGAAATAAATAGACAGGAGCCATCAGTATTTTTAATTGAAGGGTAGTGGGTGGAAAAAGCAAGAAACTGTAAAATGGATTTAAAGGTCTGCACTATCAAAATACCAATGAGCAGACTGTAGAAATAAAAGGAAGAAAAGTAAAAAAGTAAGGAGAAAACAACACTGACATATCTTCATACAAATGTTTCTGTAAATGTATCCTTGAATGCCCTAGATCAATGAAAGTAAGTATTGCAAGTCAGTAGATGAGATTTGGTTACTTGTCTGAATGTAATAAAGCTGAACAGTGCTGTATTTGAAACTCATGCTGGCAGAAAATGAGCAGCACAGAGTTTGCCAGACTTACTTTCAAATATCACAGAAAATCAAAAGAATTAGATGACAGTACGATACACTTACCCAGACAAACAAACATCATAGTGGCAAATATTAAATGCAAAACTGACTGCAACCTTCACGTCCCCTTTTAAGAAAGAAAATATTACTCTCTAATATAACCAATCGATTATACATTGCTAAGCTACATTGAAAGTGCTCATTTTCTAGAAGCTCCCAGTTATGGAATCTTATTTTAATGACATGCAAGTCATATGAGATTTTTTTTCTCATAACATTTCTATTATCTATGCAGCACAAAATAATGTCAGAGCAGTATAGTGGTAAACTGCTCTACTTACATCGCAGAAAGCCTTCCACCAACCCACACTATTTTATAGCAGTATGCATGCATAATTTTATTTATATATATATATATATATATATATATACA
>NC_056742.1:28971597-29066597 GCF_019279795.1 Protopterus annectens | reverse complement strand
TATATATATATAGATAGATATATGCATATAGCATACACCTACTGTATTGTGTTACATTATACTGTTTTGAATGTTCTTCCTTCTAGACACAGCAAGTCATTAACTTCTATATAATTTTATAACATATGCCTCCAAGTCTTTCTACATCCACCATGGGTCCTCAGTTTGTTTCTACCCCATCTGTTTGTACTGGGCATATCTCTCGACTGGCCTCTAGAATTTTGCAATATTTCCAGAGTTTTTGCTCACATTTTTGATCTATTGCTCGTAAAATATGTGATTTTCTGGCAAATTTTTGTTTAAAATCAATAAATAGTTGCAGATATATTAGGTTCAGGCTTTATATCCATTAGAAAATGGTGTAATGGAAAACCTGTGACAAACATAGAAATGTAATAAACCAAGAGCAATATTTATATGTATGATTGTACTGCTTTTTGTGTATATTATTTTTTTTTATCTCTCAATGCACTCTGACTAGATCTTTTAATCTTACAGTATCTGTATTGAATCTTCCTCTGCACTCATTTTGTATATAATATTTTCTTTATTAGCAATACTGCTATCTATTTTCTGCTCTTTGAGCATGGATTGTGGCTAAAAAGGGTCAACAGACTGTAGAGTAGAGTGTGTGATGTGTCACATAGCAGGCACATACTGTACCTCGTGCCATTTTGAATGTGCAGCCAGAGAGTGAGCATATAAGAATGAATGTAGCTAGTTTGCATATGTTACCGAAGCTAATAAGCTTCAGTCATAATGTGTTTGTACATAATAAAGCTGCTTGAACAGAACCCACAAAGACTCATCTATTACATCCTGACCAGACGAGCGACATGGTGTCAGAAATGAGATTCTAGAGATTGATATTTGGAGCCATGAGGTGCAGAGATAACAGTGAAGGTAAACTAAGAGAAACAAGCATGAAAAAGAGCCAGAAAAGAACCAAAGGTAATGAAAACTTGCACTAGCAGTTTACTTTTTAAAAAAGATAAAACGGAGCATTACAAGGGCACAGACCGCATTATTAAACACACGAGAAGCACAAAGAGTTTATTAATTAAGCAAAATGTTTAAGATTAAGATATTTGATAAAACAAACAGCAGAAAAGCAAAGTGAGTATGTTTAAAGTAAAATTAGTGTGTTTAAAGCAAAACAGGCATGTTTAGAGTAAAACAAGCACAAGAAAAGTACAATGGGCATGAAAAGAGATTAAACGAGCAAGACGGATATAACAGGGGCAAAAAGGGCACATTAACCATAAATAAAGCAAGGCGACTGCATGTTGTTTGGCAAAGTGCTGTATTTTGGCATAACTATGACTTCATATTTTATCAAGGGCATAACTAGAGTTATTCAAATTATCTCAAGGTGTGTACAATTGGTTATAGTGTGTGCTTATAACTGTGCATGAATTCTGAAGAGTTTATTTATGTGCAAAGTGCAACTATTTCATAAAGTACAGTTATAGTACAGCCATTTCAAAAAGATTCTTGTGCTGGGTGCAACTGTTCACAAAGTACCACCATTACAGAGAGTTTCTTGCACTGTAAAGAATTATCTAGCAAAGTACCGCCATTGTGGGGAAGTTTCAGTGTGATGTGTACTGTTTATTTGCAAAGTGTACTTACTTCGAAATGTTTTTTACTCCGAGCTACTTCTGCCAAGTTCATTTGCACAGTGCAGTTATTTGAAATGTTTCTTAAAATGATGATAAATTACTTTTGCTGTACAGCAATTTCAAAAGTGTTACAGTGTCCGAGAGACTTATTTCGCAAAGTTCAGTTATTCAGAAGCTTGTTGTGCCATTGGGCAAAGTTACAAATACTGGCATAAATTTCTGGCTTATGCATATGTGTGTGTATTTGTGCATAATTGCAAAACTTTTCACTGGTATGGGTTAATATGGCAGATGGATTTTTGAAAGCCTTGCCACTTATATTTGATCAGAATATTGTAGAGAACTGCAGAATATTTGCACAAGAGTATGATATTTTTATACAAGTAGTTTATTCTGACAAATATGCATGCCCAGGGCATTCATTTTGCTAAACCTAGCTATGTAAGAGGCCATTGAAAGATAGCATTTATTTGTGTATGCACCAACAGTATATGAGCGAGAAGTTGAAAATTGCCATATCGTTGTACAGACTAAATCAAGGGTAGACCCCGAGTGTTTGAAGCACAAATTCAGGGAAATTTTCAACCCCAGACAAATATTACATAAGAGATGCATTTGTTTTGCACAAAAGATCAGAAACCAGGGAAAACTTTTGCAGCTTATATTACTGACCTGGGAAACAAAACAAAAATGTGTCAGTTTGGTGACTTAAAAGATGAGTTAGTAAAGGACAGGCTTGTGTGTGGTATTAATAGTGCTGCTGTGAGAAAGATTTTTTTCTTTGTGACAGTGATTTAACTGTAAGTAAAGCCACTGAGATTTGTCAAATCCATGAAGTTACAGAAAGACACACGAGTATGCTTGTAAGTGACAACAGCAAGATTTCAGTAGGCACGAGAACAAATGTAGACAGCATGCAACACGTTTCAAACAGAATCAGGCCTAAGCACATGGCAGCCACAGCCCCTGCTGGTTCACCAGGGAAACTACATAGTTTTACAGCAAGTTCTAAGACTAATTCAGTTAAAGAAGCATGCTCTGTACAGTACAAGGGTGACTCATCAAAATGTTCAGTGCAGTACAAGCATGAGTCAGAAAAACCCAAATCCAGCTTTATTGCTAACTGTCGCAATTGTGCTGCCAATCATGAGTCTAAAAAAGATAAATGCTTAGCATTTGGTCAGCAATGCCACACGTGTAAAAAATAGAACCATTTTCTAAAGTTTTGCAACTCAAGTAAGCCTCACATGGTTACAAAGAAGGGTCACTCAAAAAAGCAAATTGATCAAGCAAAATTGCAGTGGTCTACTTTCTGTGTAGATGGTGTATTAGCAATTGATGAAAGGGTGGACGCAGTGAATTTATTGGCAAAGAACAAAGTGTTTTGCACTGTCCAGATCAATGGTAAATCCACTGAGCTGAAAGTAGACTGGTTCAAAGTGTCATGTTATATCAGCAGACACATTTGATAAGGTGAGAATTAATGAACACTCAATGTGGCTAATAGTGTGAAACATGTTGCTTATGGAGGTGAAGAAATTCAAACTGAAGGTTCAGTAGTGCTTTCATTTTATTTAGCTAAGAACTGTTACAGCTTGTTATTCTATGTAGTTTGAAGACCTGTGCAGTCATTATTGGGTCTGAGAGATAGTTTGAGAATGAATCTGCTTCCTTTTACCAAAGAAGTTCATCATATAAGTGCATATCCTAGTTCCAATTTTTCTGAAGCCATTTTCTCAGAGTATGCTGAAGTTTTTGATGACAAGTTGAGCAAACTTCCAGTTGTGTATTCCATGAAGTTAGACCCAGAGGTCAGTTCAGTAGTCAAACCAGTGAGGAAACTTCCAATAGCTATGCAAGATAAACTCAAAGTTCAGTTGGATATAATGGTGCAGCAAGGTGTAATTTGTCCAGTTGCAGAACCAACTGAATGGGTGTCATCCATGGTAGCAGCCCACAAGAAAGGCTCAGATGAAATCAGAATATGTTTTGACCCAAGAGATTTGAACAAAACATT
Organism: Protopterus annectens; assembly: GCF_019279795.1. Classification (NCBI taxonomy): domain Eukaryota; kingdom Metazoa; phylum Chordata; order Ceratodontiformes; family Protopteridae; genus Protopterus; species Protopterus annectens. Next base: position 29,062,958 of record NC_056742.1, on the reverse strand, counting down.
TAAGAGACCACATCATCCAATGCATACAGTCGAAGAGGTTGCAGCCCTAATAACAAATGCCAATGTTTTCTCTGTCTGGATGCAAAAAGTTCATTTTGGTAAGGCATTCTTAATCACAAATACTGATTTACTACTTTAGGTACCCCATTTGGCAGATATAGATGCCTGAGGATGCCATTTGGAATAAATTCTGCAAGTGAAGTCTTCCAGCATGCAGTGGGGCAAATTGTTTCAGGTTATCCTTGTGCCATAATAGTAGATGATTTATTGGTTAGAGGCAATGGTGAAGCAGAGCATGACATTCAAGAGAGTTCTAGATAGAGCACGTGAAGTGAACTTAAAGTTCAATCCTCTAAAGTGCAAATTCAGACTACCAGAAGTAATATATGTAGGTTATTTCTTTACCAGCACTGGCTTAAGACCAGACCCATCTAAGCAAGCAGCTATACTTGAGATGTCAGCACCAGATAATATTCAAGCTCTACTGTGTTTCCTTGACATGGTCAACTATCTAGGCAAGTTTATACCAGACTTCAGTAAGTTGACAGCACCTTTAAGAGAGCTAATGCACAAAAATGTTACATGGTCATGATCAGAACAGACCAGAAGTTATTTAAAGACCTTAAGCAGAAAATTGACACTCCATCTACATTAAGATGCTAGGATGTCAATGAACCAGTCATCATTTCCTGTGATGCTTCGAAATTTGGTCTTGGTGCAGTTATTCTTCAAGAAGGTAGGCCACTAGCCTAGTATCTAGAACATTTACCCAAACTGAGATGCAGTATGCTCAAATTGAGAAAGAACTTTTAGCAATAGTATTTGCATGTTCAAAGTTTCATAATTATATCTATGGTCAAGCTATTCAGATTGAAACTGATCACCAACCTCTAGTTACTATTCTAAACTAAAGAAGCTTATACATTAATTTCCAGTGATATTACAGAGAGCGATGCTCAAGTTGCAAAAGTACAACTTCAAAATGCTCTATACAAAAGGCAAACTTCTTTATCTGGCCGATACCTTATCCAGATTGCCAAGAAATACAACAGAACAGCTTGAAGCAGAGAATTTTGACTTTGACGTGATAGCAGTGTGTAATTTCTCTACCATTAGACTTGATGAGCTGAGAGATCATACAAAGACTGATCCAATTTTGCAAAAGCTCAGCCACTACTTTAATGTTAGATGGCCATCAAAGCAATCTAGTGTATTACATGAAGTGTAAACTTATTATCCTTACAGAGATGAGATGTTGATGGAAAATGGCATTATTTTCAAAAGTCCTAAAATTGTTGTTCCTGCTTCCTTACAACATGAGTATATCCATATTTTGCATCATGGTCAGCCAAGTTCCGAATCTACTAAAAGAAGGGCAAGAGAACTAGTATTTTGGCCTTCGCTAGAGAAAGACATTGATAAAGTACTTTCTTGTTGTTTAGTGTGCAATAGTACTAAACCTCATTTGCAAACAGAACCACTTCGGCTAAGTGAAGTTCCTGAACTACCTTGGTCAATAGTAGCCACTGACATATTCGAGTGGAACAATCAGCTTTACTTAGTATTGGTACACACTCTTATTCAAACTGGTTTGAGATTGACTTACTACCTAATCTAACATCCACTGCTGTTATTACCAAATTGAAATGTCATTTCTCAGTTGATGGGAGTCCACACAAAGTTATTTTTGACAATGGTACTCAATTTACTAGTCAGTTATTTCACTGCAAGAGAATGGGACTTTGAACATATTACTAGTAGTCCAGAATATACACAGTCAAATGGACTAGCTGAACGAGCAGTGCAGAGGGCAAAGTAATTACTTGAGAGGTCAAAGCATGACAATACCGATGTCTTTTTGAATTTACTCAGTCTTAGAAACATACCCCATGATATACTTGACTCTCTTGGTCAGAGAGTTCTATCCAGGCAAACCAGTATGACATTGCCTATTAGTTCCAATTTTATGAGGCCTAAAGCTAAAAACAACAGAACAATCAGAGCCCAATTATTCAGGAAGCATTCTATCCAGAAATCCAGTTATGATAAATCGAGCAGATTTCTTCATCCATTGAAAGAAGGAGAGACAGTGAGGATACAAACAGTGAAAGGCTTCGACCAGATTGGTCAAGTAACAGGCATATGTACTGAATCGAGATCCTACTTCGTAGAGTGTGGAGTACAGGAGAAATTGCAGACATCTCCTTCCTGTACCAGAATCGTTATCACAGCTTTGCTCCTGTGATACAGACTCTAGATTTCATTGCAATCCAGACAATGTTCCTGTTCCAGAATGTGTCTTACCTTCTGATTCCATTCCTGATGATATTTCCGATATTCCTAAGGTTGAACATTGAGACACTTAGTAAATATTTAAAATATGTCACATATTTTGGGCCTTCCCCCTATTATTTTTGATTTTATTCAGAATTCCTGTACTAAGAGGTTGAGTGGTATGGTTAGGCACATGAAGCATTGTGTAAACTGCCACATGCTTACTGACAATCATTCTCTAATACTATATACTCATTTAATGTGTGACAGCTGCAAGCACTCTTTACTACCAGACACAAATCTGTCATACAGAAACTGATTATCATCTTGTATACTAAAACAGCAAATTATTCAATGTAAGAAAATGTAAAACTTTTTTATGCTAATATGATCCGAAACCACTTCCATAACCAGAAAAAAAACACATATCTACATGACGGTATATATTTTTTTCTGTACAGGCAAACCTTAGCACTGCATAACTATCATTCATTACAGCATATAGCTTCTTCCACCATCACGCAGACAACTGTCAGCAAAGGGGTTTGTTCAAGCCAGTCAGTCTTCAAGATTAGTGCACATTCCATGATAACATACCCGTTATATATGCTACACACATTGGCAAATGAATGTACCACTAACAAGACAGAGAATACAGAGTAACAATTCAGCTGCCTCTCGGTTACTAGAATCTGTCATAGCAGCATGGAACACAAGTCTCTTAACCTTAAATATGAATAGGACATGGTCAGTGTTCATGTGAATTACTTGATAAATACCCATTCTGACTATATGATGGAAGACAGGATTGTGGTGTCAATGTATGTCTTTATGGCTAGAAACAAACTTGTCTTGAGACACATTCTAATATCACAAAAAGTGATGCCACATTATAAGCAAAAATTGTTGACTTTAACAGCTCTCTCAATTACTGGTGAAATTCTGTAGGAAACAAATGTGTGATGATCCAATCTGTTTTGCTAAGTTTAGCTGTCACCTATCTCCTCAGGGCTTTTGTGTACTGTCAAAAACTTTTTATTCTCCAATAGTGCCTTTTTTAGGGAATGTCAATCTATGACATCTAGCAATCCAATAAATACAAATTCAGGTTTGACAATTATCAGTCAATTAGTGCTCAATGGAAAGAGTCTAAACAAATGCCACCTTCAAGGCCTTCCTAACTCAGCAAAAACACGGATGTATATGTCATCACAGAGACCTGGTTCTAGAGTACTGAGGCCACTCTATCCTTAGTACTGAGCCATGGTCATAGGGCCCTGAGAACACTCGCTCCTTACCACTGTGTTATGGTTCTAGAACACTGGGATCACTCCCTCCTTACCAGTGAGGCCTGGTTGTAGAGCACTGAGGTCACTCCCTCCTTACCAATGACACCTGGTTCTACAGCACTGAAATTACTCTCTCCTCATTTGGCCTTTCTGCCTCCTCATCTTGGCCTGCTAGTGGAGACAGCAGTAAAGTTTGTGTTGGCTTGTCTGTCTTTACTTGAAACACTGATCAAGACAATGACATCTAATTCCTTCATATCCTTGATATCAATAAACAAAATCCTATGCTTCATGTGTGCCAAATGCAGAACCCTATCTATGATGCTGCAAATAATGAAATATATAAATAAGCTAGAGGAAATCAATATACAACTCTAATGAAATGCCACTGGCCACTGTTAGAAGACAAGTTCCTGCTGGATGAGGGAGAGAGCAATGGAAGTTTACCAGACATGAGTCCAGTGAAATAGCTAGTTAACATGTTAGTGGCCAACAGGAATAATGGCTGTTAGACTGAGATGGGTAAGGACAGGACAATAGTTACCAAAACTTGTCACTGCTCTTTGCAGACCATCGATGTCACATGCATAGATCAACCTCTTTAAAATTATATATATATAGATTCACTTCAGAAGCTCGAAATACTGAAATCTCGAATTTCAGTATCTCGAGCCCAAGAAGTGGAATCCACAAAGCAATGAAAAATAAAAAACGCAAAATTAAAAACCTTGAATACCGGAAGTTTTGAATTTCACAGTTTTACTACACACACACACACACACACACACACACACAAACACACACACACACACACACACACACACACACACACACACACCATCCACCACACAAACACACACAATCACTCTATTACACGAAAGCAGTGGGGCAAGTCCCCCTGCACCCACCCATGTGGGGGGGCTGCACCCCCCACACCCTCCTACTAAAATATTCTCACTCCGAGGTCGCACTACATACAAACACACACAAAACACCACCACACAAGCTACTTTCTCTTCGCACATATACATCACAGCAACAAAACACACTGACACACACCACAGCCTCTACCCAAACCCCTTAACACACACACACACACAAACTTACCTGAATACATAACCATAGCGGAATTTTAGAAGCGCAAAATTCAAAACCTCCGGTATTCAAGGTTTTGAATTTCATGCTTCTAAACTTTCGCTATTATGTGGATTTGGCTTCTTGAACGGAACCCATATATATATATATATATATATATAAATATATATATATATATATATATATATATATATATATATATATATATATATATATATATATATATACATATATATATATATATATATATATATATATATATATATACATATACACACACAAACACACACACACATATATCTGCCTGTGAGCCATCAGATAGTTACTAACTTCTGTTATATAAGCACAGTAGTCAATATAAAAAGCTTTACTACATCTGTGCACACCTAGCAGTGGCAACTACACAGTAGTAAATGACTATTTCAAGAAGTACTTGTTTCTGTGCATATTTTAAAGTCAGAAAAAAATGTTAAAATGAGTCATTCATAATTTTAATTTTCAATACATTCCTTAAATGGCAATCTGGCTTTTTAAAACTCTCAGATTAAAGGAAATCACCATTGCCTAGCAAAACAAAAAAGTGAATGTTATGATGGCTTTCAATGGTTTTAGGGGGGATTTATGCTCAGAATGATCTACAGTTAGGAATACTATTACTAACACCTAGTAAATTTAATTTCCTTGATTGTTGGACAAAGATGAAAGACAATGCAGATTTAAAGCACATACTCAACCAAATTCTGTTTTATCAAACGATAAATGTAATTTAAAACAATCAAGTAGGTTAGTTTTACGTCCAAGTGTTAAGAAAGGAAAGCCAGGAAGAACTATTTATTTATATTAATAAAGGGTGGTGGAGCAAAAACAGCATAAGAACAAGTGGTGTACTTAATTTGCCTCAGCTTCCACTCCCTAACTAAACAACTCTGCCTTTGCTATTACAAGCATGTACTTTAGAATATACAAGCCACTAAAATTACATACAAGGAATTCATTTTTTTAATACCTGCTTAATGAGTCACATCGAGTCCCCATTATTAAGGGGAGAGAGAACTCCACCAATCAGGAGTGCTCTCGCTCTCTCTCTCCCCCTCTCTCTCTTTCCCCTTAATAAAGTATTATTCTCTACACACTGTCCACATCTTGTTCAGTGTGACTGATTAAGCAGATATTCTGAAAAGCACTGGTTCACAGTACTAGCCCAGGGAACAGGTTGAACCAGCTATGCTTCTGCAGAGACATATGACAGAACTTTGCATGCATGTGACATATGGAAGTAAGACTCTAGTACTGAGTGGAATCCTTCCTTTGTGAAGAATGGTGCATGTGTACAATATATAATTGACATCAGCAATTGGCTGAATAGCTGATGTCATTCTAGAAGAATCTGGTATATGTCAGCATGGAAATGAGATGACTGATAGTCCAACTTACTTCACAAGGGGGTGCCTGCTCTTCTCACTCAAAGGCTTATCTATACTGACAATGGCCTTTGCCTAAAAAGGATACTGTTTGTGTTATAAAGTCTAGTTAATGGAAATAACACAGCAAATTCCACAAACACCAGTATTAATGCCAGTGCCATTATGGCAGCTCTTTTCAACATCTAAAGTATCGGCAACACATTTCCTTATCTTGATGATATTGATCTCCTCAATCTTGAACTTTTTCATGTTTGTCTAATTACTTTAATGAGATTTAAATGTAAGGATAGCACCCCTCCAGTACCTGGTTTTATCTATATTTATTAAGGATAATATTACTTCCATATACAGTCTCATCTACCCTCAAACAAAAGTCATAAAACTCAAAATCAACCCAGATAAGACAAATAACTTGTAGTCTGCTACAGGGCACCCTCCATATCCCTAGATGATCATGCTGGGTTCCTGAAAGTCTTAGAACAACTCCGTATTAAGAATAACATCATTATTATGTGAAGCTTTAACTGCTCCACACTTAATTGAAACACCAATACCTCCAGTTTAGGGTATGCCCAGACCTTAATGGAATTAGCAAAAAATCCCCTTTACATATAGTTACTAAACTCACTAGTGAAATTAACATTCTAGATCTGGTCCTCATCAACGTAGCTTCAACATGCATCATTTCTCTGGTCTCTCTATTGACAGTCAAGTCAGATCATATACTTGTGATATTTGCATTTGAAATCTCCATATCATTTTAAACCCACATCTCTGAGTTTAAGGGCTTCAAATGAGCAATTCTCATAAAATTCTATGAAAAATATCTAAAAATTAATTTATAACATCTCAGATGCTGACACAGCAGTCAGCTTCAAACAGGATTTCTGTGTCCACTTAAATAAATGCATAGCCTTAGCAGTCTCAACCAAAGTAAAATACAATGTGAGATTTAAAAACTAACTTACCCCATGACCCACCATCACACAAACTTTAGCCACAAGAGAAAAAGATCATTAAATTATATGGCATTTCCAGATCTCGTCATAAGAATGATAACATGAAACATATTACTATCCATGAGTCTATATTATGTGATCAAAGAATCTCTTCTTTGAACACATAATAATTGATGCATATACTGTGAACGCTAACTGTGAATGGCCACATCCTCGAATTTTTTTCCTCGGAAAAAAAATCAGTTGGTACTTATCGAGAATTGCCCTTTTCTTCAATGTAGAGCAATCTCAAAGTTGGTATATTTAGTTAGGGGGGTGTGGGGGGTGAAGACCCCCCCACTTGATTAGTGTTTTAAAGTTTGTTTTTTATTTTACGGCCATGTGAATTTTTTTCCCCGAGGAAAAAATTCGAGGATGTGGCCATTCGGGGTTTACATGGTTCGCTGTATATGTGTCAATTATTATGTGTTTGAAGAAAAGATTCTTTGATCACATAATATAGACCCACTGTCCATCCATCCACAATCCCTTTTACCATTTTTGCACATGGGGTTGGGGTGCCATTTCAACAATGACAATCACCACAGGGAACTGAATAATACTTTTATGGTTAGTAAAGTAACACACAATGTTTAGCTTAGGTTCTGAATCTAATGGTAATTACAAGTGTTTCTTTAGCTATGTTAGGAAAATAAGGAACAATATTCATCAAGGCTCATAACTTATCTTAAATGGAATCACACATTCCATCCCAAGAGCCACCACCAATATACAAAGCCATATACAGTCCCATGTTTGCTGTAGACTTAACACCAGAAATATCAATCCTAGATCTTTATGTCACAGAATCCCTTAGATTCCTATCATCACCAACTAACCTGTTAGGAGACTGCTATCAATGATCCAATATACCTCCTCCATTGGGTTTGATGACATACCAAACATGACCCCACTGAACTTCTTCTCAAATTTTTTAACATAGTCATATCTGTAGGATTAGTTTCACAAAGATGACCCCAGCATTGACCATAGTAATTACAGACCCATCATTCTTATCAGCCTAATTTGGAAGACTAAAACACCATTGATTATGATATCAAAAATCTCACTAGGGTAGATCTTCAACAGTTTGGAATCATAACAAGATACAGCCTAGTAAATTGAGGTATCTTCCTCAAGAGGATCACACAGGCTGTTGACAGTGGTCATAATATTTGCACAGTTTTTCTTGAACTAACCACAACACCAGACAGCATACACCTTGTTGGCATTTGTGAGTGAGCTAAAAGATTCAAATAATGAGTCTAATGTGGTAAGAAAGATAGGAAACTGGATAAAAGAAAGCACCCACAGAGCTAGTGTGGCAAGGGGCTAAAGTGAAAGTATAAAAGTATCCAGTGGAGTCCTCTGGGGGTCTGTACTGGTAGCACTCATTTTTGGCACTTATTCCTCTGTTCTTCAAAATGAGAACTAGGACTTCTGGTTAAAGTGTGCAGATGACTGCAAACTGGGTGTTATTGTCAAGAATCTCCTTGACATCTATACTCTTCAGGAAGAACTCACCGTAGTTGATACCTGATGTCTGAGAATGGATTAAAACTAAACAAAAACGTGCAGTATCATGTCATTTGGCAGACACCACCTTGTCTCAAAATATAGTACAGACAATATACCACTGCATTTCTAGGATGTGGGTACTTAAGTTGGCAATTTGCTCTCCTTTAATTATGTGGCAAGTGTACTCAGGATATCTTACATGCTCACAACTACTAGTGAAAGATATGTCAAGCAAATATAAATTTTACATTGTTCCCTTATATTCTACAAAGATTAGACCAGTTATACAGTACTGTGCCCCTTTAAGATGTATGTAATTTGAAATGACAAACTAGAGAAGCCTCAGAAGTTCCTACCTAAGACGATTTCAAGTTTAAAGACCCTGACCTACCAAGATAGGCTGGACATTCTCTCCCTTATCATCTTATATACTCTTGAATGGCAATTCATGCCTTACTTACAGTGCCATTACAGACCTGTTGTCCTTGATCTCCTATATATCAGCAAGTCTTATAACTCAGAGAATATTAGAACCATGGACCTAAGTTTTCACAAGCAGATAAAAAGAACACAGTACAGAAAAAAGATTAATTAAACAGCACCTCTCCTTTCTTTAAAGTAAGCTGGACCTCTGGATTAAGCAGTTAAATACAGTAGCCACCTTGAAACAGAAACTGGTTGACTACAGGACTAACCTGCCTAGTACTTTTGGGAAAGGAAGTACAGCCTGAGTGTAGGTAATGACATAGTCTTGATGGTTGCAAGACTAAATTTTCTTGAACCTCCTATGAATCTTATCAAAGTATACATGATTTACATTATTTATGCCTGAATGCATATTTCCAGTTAATTAACTTCAGATCTTTTACTTGATTGATTGGATGGTTCACATGTTATTTAAATGTTGTATTTAAATCTGTAACTCGGCTTTGCCTCAGATCTGATGAAGCCTTGTTTAAGATAAAAGTGATCAAATGAAGTTTCTGTACATTAAAAATAGATATTGCTGAAGTGGGTGTTATTTTATTTTTTGTTGTAATGCATTCAGTCTGTCAAGAGGTTCTATAGTGCACATACTATGCAATCTTATTTTAGCTCTTAGAAAATACAGATATTCATCTCAGTAGGAACTCTTCAGTGTAAGTCTACAGGTTTGAACTTCATTTTAATTTTTTCATATAAAGGAAATCACCACACTTATTCAGAAAGAGTATGATTTCTTTATCAGTGTGTGTGTGTGTGTGTGTGTGTGTGTGTGTGTTTCTGTGTGTGCATTTGTGTGTGTCTCTATATGTGTGTGTGTATGTGTATACATAAAACAGTAGAAATACTGGTGTGTTGAAAATAATGAAGTTGCTGACTAAAAAAAACATGGAATGTAAATAAGTTCATTTAAGACTTCAGAGTCATTGAACGCTTATAACCAGTTTAAAAATCAATATTATTTTTATAGAAAATAAAGCAAATTAAATAGATGACTGCTTTTCTCATTGACTGGGCTTCATCAGATTTAACATCAATTTATATGAAATGCAGTAGTTATATGCTGTAACAGATGTATGTCAATAGATTACCCTCCTGAATGTTGAATGCCATAACACTGACAGTCAGAAATTCAAACTCAAAAGTAATAAAAAAAGTAGTTCTTTTCAAGGGAACAATTATATATACTAACTCTGAGATCACACAACAGAAGGGAAAGGAACAATTTCCTGATCCACGCTGCACCTTGATCACACAATACAGGTACCTTGTTATTTCCATATGTCAACATTTCCATCTTCGATGTATATCGTTCGAAGTTCTGACACTTGACATTTTTGTCCATCGAGCTATTATCACAAATCTGCTTTAACATATACTTTATTCATTTTAACTGGGGTCATAAATGACTACCATACATGGTCTAATCTTTTACTCTTGCTCTGCATATCTTCTCCTTCTGATAGTTAAGTTATGGCTGATTTGCTGTTTTCCAATCCTATGTTGCTATATCGTAAACAGATCACTCTGTATTACTACTGCCACTATCTACATCCAGTAGTATTTTGTCTTATCACTGATATGTTGAGCTGATGTCATCTGCAACAATTAAAATGGATATATACTAACAAATACAAAGCAGTCAACTTATAATACTTCAGTATGATATTTTTTTTTTATCAAAATTGCAGTTAGTCTTGACCATGCAGGGAACCATCTGATCTAGGGAGGGGGAACTATCACCTTGCATCCCTTTTGTAAAGTTATGAACTGTCCTTTCCATGAGAAAATTAATACAGTTATGTATGTCAAGAGACCTGAAAGGGCTCTATATGTTCTAGGTCTAGGATAAACTACAACATACAGTGACAGTGAGCCGGGAAGGGTGGCATGAAGAAAGCTGTGCCTGTTGCCTAACTCAGTATGCTTTCAACTGACAATAAATATCAAAAGAGGCAACATATGAGAGGTAGGCTGCAACATGTGTCATAAGTTATGTTTTAAAGACAAATGACTGCAGTATCATGCTAGTCCTGTGGAAGTTACCGCAGCTGTACTCTTTGTCATATAGTTAAATGTAATTCTCACTATGTGAATCAGTGAGCCTGCAGTAAGTCAACTTTTGTAGAGCTAGCTAGAGGATCTGGAAAAATGTGATTGCTTGGATAGTCTTTATTGATACTATATTGAAGCTACTTAACTAGTAAATGAATTCAATAAAGAAAGCTAAGCAATATATTGATCTGCTTATATCTAAAAAAAGAGCTTAATTCATAGATTAATACAGTACTAAGGGAAAAAAAATAGATACAGTAATAAGATAGGTTTGCTGTCTCCAGTGCAGAAGCTGCATGTTGTAAAACTAACACAAATGTGTCAGTCGTTGTTGAAAAGATACAGTCTATATGCATGAAGTTAGGACTAAATTACAGGCAGTGGTGGATCAAGTCAGGACAGGAAGGCACCATGGCCTTAAAGCAGATAACCCAGGAATCAGGTGGTTCATTACAAGAATACAGACACAAGAGTCTTATTAGATAACTATTTATTTAACATTTGTTTACCAGGAAAGTCTGACTGGGACAGAGCCCATTTTCAGCAGAGCCCTGGGGAGAAGTGCTCCAGACACATCTTTAGAATGTGGGAAGAAACTGGAACACCTGAAGGAAACCCACAGGAATGCAAGCAGGACATGCAGACTCTTACATAGAAGGTACCCCAACCAAGAATCGAATCAGAGAACCTCTTGCTGTGAGGTGACAATACTAACTGCTGCACCACTGTGTCACCCAGACTAATACTACATATAATGACTGTACTAACATAAAGGAAAAGGTCTACACTGGCACTGAGAAGAGTCATCAGTTTATATATGTTATAACTTATGCAAGTAAGTAAACTCAGGAGTCTTCAGTACATTCACCTATGTAATAATAAATAACTTAGGCTTCTTCAGATCATGAAGGATATTGACTGAAGACAATTTACTTTGTGTTTCAAACTGTGCATTATTTAGATGACACATACAGATACAAGTCTTTTTATTTCTATTAACTATCTAAGTTTGTAAGAGCAATAATTAAGACATGTCCTTGTCTTTGAGATTTCCTCATTACTTGATTTGCCCAGAATTCTTGGCATTAAAGTTAAATAGGTTTGGCACTGCATAACCGTCAGTAAGTAATGAATGATGATAGTGCATTCAGTCAGAGCTGAAGAGTTTAGGTGCTACATGTGTGGCATTTGTCAAACATATTTCTCAATTGTCCACAATTCACATATTCCAGATTTTTCCTTCATATGTTTGGTCTGTTCCTTATCAGTCTATGGTCATTTTTCCAAATCCTCATAGCTTAGGTAACTGGCTAATGATGCGCACCTAGATTTTGGACTTCACATCCTTCAAAAACTGTATGTGAAAGCAAAAAGAAGTTATGTACTCACCATAACGTTCCATCTGAGTAGGTAATCTTCATTTGTCAGCAGCCTGTGGGTATCGGATCCATATCAGATCCGAGCCGGCAGCTTCAGACAGCTAAGATCTGAGCTCCAAGCTCCTCCCCTTACCCATAATCCCCTGCTAATCCTTCCTGCCCTCAGATCAAGTTTGCTTAGCAACACAGAGTATTATAACACAGGAGTCACCTGCAAATCCTAACCTAAGTTATCTGGAAACAAGGGCTAGGAATCCTTCTAGTACGCACTATAGGTTAGGGGGATGGAGGGAGGGTCGGTTGCTGACAAATGAAGATTACCTACTCAGATGGAACGTTATGGTGAGTACATAACTTCTTTATCTGAAGTAGTTAGCTTCATTTGTCCATCAACCTGTGGGACAGAGTCCCCAGCTACACAAACCTTGGGAGGCCCTCATGGAAGGATATTCTGGAGCACTGCAGCGCCGAAGGATGCTCTCCCTCTGGAAATTATGTCCAACTTGTAATGGTTAATGAATGTATGAGATGAAGCCCAAGTGGCTGCTGAACAAATGTCATCCAAGGAAACTCTGGACCAAAAAGCAGCAGAGGTGGAAATTGAATGAGTAGAATGAGCATGGATTCCTTCAGGTTCGGGTCGACCAGAACTTTGATATGCTAGTAGGATACATCGGGAAATCCATCTGGACAATATAACTTTCGATACTGGTTTTCCCAAAGAGGGTTTCACAAAGGATACAAAGAGCTGGTCCAATTTCCTGTGACCAGCGGTCCTGTGCAGATAAAATCTTAATTGCCTGTGTACGTCCAGGGAATGTAACTTATATTCACCTTTGTTCTGGTAATTTGGAAAGAATACTGGTAAATGAATGGATTGGTTGATGGGTTCCGATGCGACCTTGGGCAAAAAGGAAGGAATGGGCCTTAGGGAAACTCTATCTTTATGAAAAACCAAGTATGGTGGTTTGGCACAAAGGGCTTGAAGTTCCAAAACCCTTCTGGCCGAAGTGATGGCAATAAGAAAAGCCATCTTCCAGGATAAGAATTTTAGGTCCACTGAAGATGCTGGCTCGAATGGAGGAGCTGTCAGAGATTGGAGAACAAGAGTTAAATCCCATGGAGGAACTGGATCTTTAACAGGAGATCTCAAGAGGAAGGTGCCTTTTAAAAAGGTCTTACATAATTTGGAAGAGGCCAGGGGGCCGAGACCATTTCCCACATGATAGTGGGAGATTGCAGCTAACTGGACTTTGATCGTAGAGGAGCTAGCACCCTGGTCGAATAAGGTTGATAAGAATTCTAGCACTGCTGGTAATGGAGCTGTAAAGGGATCTAAGTTTCTGCGCTCTGCCCAAATTGAAAAAAGTTTCCATTTGCTATTATAAACCTTCCTCGTGGAAGGCTTATGAGCGGTTACTAAAATAGCCTTAACAGATGACGAGATATCGGGAGTCCTAGCTATCACTGCAACTGGATCAACCAAGCTGTGAGCTTGAGATTATCCAGGTTTGGGGTTGTTAACCCTAGCGGGTGAGAGATCAGATCTGGTGTGGGATCTAGAACCCATGGGGGGTTCACTAGGTGAGACCATAGGCAAGGGAACCACGCTTGACGAGGCCAGAATAGGGCTATGAGGATCACTCTGCTCCCCAACCGACGTGCTTTCTGCAAGAATTTCAGCATTAGGGGAAGAGGAGGATAAGCATAAAGTAGACTGGATGGCCAAACATGCACCAGAGCATCTCTGGGGGATTCCCCTGGTGGGGGAATTAGAGCAAAGTAGTCGCTGCACTTTGCGCTCGAAGGAGACACGAAGAGATCGCAGCAAGGTTGACCCCATTTGAGGAAGATTTGCTTCACCACTTTCGGGTTCAGAGACCACTCGTATGGTGAAAGGATGGTTCAACTCAACCTGTCTGCCAAGATGTTCGACCGGCCCGGAATGTGCGTTGCTATGAGAAAGCAGTTGGTGGAGATTGCTCATTCCCAAACTCTCATGGCCTCTCGACAAAGTGGATAGGACTTGGTTCCCCCTTGTTTGTTGATATACCAGACGACTGACATGTTGTCTGTCTGAATTTCAATAGTTCCCAAGGGAAGAAGGGCTTGGAGTGCTTGCAACGCAAGGAGCACCACTCTCATCTCTAGGACACTGATGTGCAACAAGGTCTCTGATTGGGTCCACGTGCCTTGGACGGTTCTGCCCATACAGTGCCCCTCCCACCCAAGACGAGAAGTGTCCGTGGTCACTGTGGTTAGAGGGGGGGACATAGAGAAAGGATGCCCTTTCTGGAGGTCCGGAGACTGGAGCCACCAGAGTAGGGCTTTCTTGCAAACCCTGCTGAGGGGAATGGGTGAACTCAGTGGATTTTGCTGGATGGACCACTGAACCTGTAGGGTCCATTGCAGTACCCTCATGTTCAGGCGCACCAAGGGTAGCAGATTGATAGTCGCTGCCATGGAGCCTAGAGCCCTCAGGAAAAATTCTGCTGGAGGAGCCGGGTTGTTCAGAAGGACTAGCACTTGGAGCTTCAGGGTCCGAAGTCAGTCCGGAGTCAAAAAGACCTGCAAAAGGTTTGTGTTCAATCTGGCTCCAATGAAGTCTAAGACCTGGGTTGGTTGGAGAGAAGATTTTTTTATATTGATTGTGATTCCCAGTCGGGAGGCCAGATGGAGGAAATAATCTCTGGCTGAGTACACTAGATGCCTGGTGGGGGCGGACAGGAGCCAGTCGTCTAGGTACGGAAAGACCTGTATTCCCTGAAGTCTCAGGTGGGCCGCTACCACTGCTAATACTTTGGCGAACACCCTGGGGGCTGTGGTGAGACCAAAGGGAAGGAACCTGAACTGGTAGTGGCTGGCTCCTAGCCAGAAGCGGAGAAACTTTCTGGATCACCTGTCCATCAGAATGTGGTAGTACGAGTCCTTGAGGTCTATGGAGCACATCCAGTCATTCTCCTGCAGGAGTGGGAGAATGGATTGAATGGTAACCATCCGGAACTTCTCTTTGGCCACTGACAGGTTTAGGAAGGATAGATCGAGGATTGGTCTTAGGTCCCCCGTCTTTTTTGGCACCAAAAAGAACCTGGAGTAAAAGCCTGATCCGGATTGGTCTAGGGGGACATGCTGGATTGCTCTTTTTTCTAGCAGCTGAAGGATTTCTGCTGCTGCTGCCTCCCTTTGATTGGGTGGGACATCGGGGAAGCTCCGGGGTTTGGGAGAAAGGTTGAGAAAGGGAATCTTGTAACCTCTGGATATGATCCGAAGCACCCAGCAATCTGTTGTAATGGACTCCCACATTGCTAGGTGCCTCGAGAAATGCCCCCCCACCGACTGCCTCCAGAGTGGAGCAGTCGGGTAACCCTTCAGGGTTGCTGCACGGGCCGATCAGAAAAGGGTTCTCACAACACAAAATTCTTCGGTCCCCCTCTGCCTCTGGGCCGGCGTCCACCCTGTCCTCCTCTGCCTCAGAAGGATGAGGGGTCCGGAGCGAAACGGGACTGTTGAGATTTCCGGAACCACATCTTCTTCTGTCCCTTTTGGTTCCTAGTGAAGGACCTCTGGGGATCAGAGAAACGGACAACGTCTTCCCGTCTTTCTCGCTCTGGACCAGTGTGTCGCGTACGGTCCTGCCAAAGAGCGAAGAACCGTCAAACAGGGCATTAGCGAAGGACGCCTTGAAGGGTTCCGCAAAATCACAATGGCGGAGCCAAACATGCCGTCATAAGACAATGCCCGCTCTGCTAGCTCTAGCGGCCCCTTCCATGGCATGGGAGAGGAGCCGCATAGAGGTGTTAGAAATGGATTTGAGAGTGGCCATTCGGGTAG
Organism: Protopterus annectens; assembly: GCF_019279795.1. Classification (NCBI taxonomy): domain Eukaryota; kingdom Metazoa; phylum Chordata; order Ceratodontiformes; family Protopteridae; genus Protopterus; species Protopterus annectens. The sequence goes on along the minus strand of NC_056742.1, from coordinate 29,046,612 downwards.
AGAATACTTTCTTATCCTCTGCCAACATGGACTCTGGGGGTGACCCGGCGTATTCTTTGATGAGATCTCGCTGGAGTCGTATCACATGTGCCATATAATTCAGCGACCTTATCAAGAAGGTGGCTGAAGTGATCATCCGCTTCCCCAAACGGTCCATCATCCGAGACTCCTTGTCTGGAGGATGGACCAAGGAACTCTCCTAGGCCCGTTCCTTTTTAGTGGCGGGTGCCACCAACATGGCATCTACAGGAGCACCCTTGCTCCAGCATGTCCTATTGGAAGGGGGACTAAGAATTTTATCAGGCCTCTTGGGAATGGGCTCCACAGTGTCTGGCTCCTTCCATGCCCTGGTAGTAATCAGGTCTACCAGGGGGTCGGCAGGAGGGTCACCCAGGAGGTACATGGGCCTGCGTCAAATGCTTCCAGAAACACAGACTCATCAGAGGAAGGTTTTTGGGCAGACCATCCCCCTCTAATTTGAAGCATTTCCATGATGTCTCCGAAGGAGACGTCTTCAGGGGGTGACCTTGGGGAACCTTCCCCTTCCTCTAAATCTGTGTCTGTTGTCAAGGACTCAGGTGAGTCCAAGTGCCTCCTCTTGCACTTACATTTGTGAGTAACCTCCTTGGGGGGGGCTGTCTGAAGAGGCCTCACCAACCACATCTTGTTCCTCCAAGGGAACTATCTGGGACATAGGTACAGGCTGTCCCTGGGGCTGCGTGATGGAAGGTAGGCCCATCTGAGATGGAGTGCAGAGTGAAGCCATAGCAGAAGCCTGGGGCCTTGAATCCCTTGATAAAACCCTCTCCACAACATCGAACGCCAAAGGGGAGCTGCTCTCCCTGGGATCCGAGAGCAGTCCCCTCGGATCCGATATGTGGATTGGAGCCGGCGCCAAATCAGTCAGATCCGAAGGGCCAGTATGCTCCGACCGAGACAGAGCTGAAGACACACTGACACCTCTGGATCCGAAGCTCAGCTCTGAGAGCTCGGATCCGAAAAGGGACCCGACAAACTCGAGGGTGCTGTCGGTGCCGAAGTACGAGGTACTATTGGAGCCGACACTCCCCCAGCTCCAACGCTACTTGGCTCTGAAGGCTCTAAACCCCGGAAGTGGGTCGGAGAAGGAGCTATCAGGGTGAAAAGGGGGGGTTGAGCTCCCCCCCAGAGGGGGGGGGGAGGCAGGAGCACTCCCATCTGCAGCTGGGCCTGGAGGAACCTACACATCATCCGGTCCATGTCTGCATCGGATAAGCTTCTAGATGACCTAGAAGAGGCCACCGAGGCGGGACTGGAGTGCCGCCTCGATGACCTCGAAGGTGACCCGGTCTCCTCCTCCTCCTGCTCCAGAGAAAAACGGGGTGAATGGAGCTGGGAAGGAGAAGGCCCGGAGGCCTTAGGAGAAGCCACTTGCTTGGCCGGCTGGGCCGAAGAGGAAGACTCGGCCCGCCACTTGTGGTGTTTTTCTTTTCTGCGCTCTGTCCTAGTTTCCCTCTCCTCCTGGCCTGTGGTGGGAGGGTGAGTCCCGGCCAGGGGAGCAGGGATTGGGGGGTGGCACTGCCGCGGCAGTGGCAGGTACCACAGAGGGAGAGGAGGACAAAGTCGGATCCGGGGGCAACAGTCCCGCCAAGACCAACTTTGACCTCCTGTCCCTCAAAGCCCTGGGGTTGAAGGCTGCACAAATAGTGCAGCCTGAGGAGAGGAGGTCAACCCCAAGGCAAATAACACACCAAGTGTGGCCATCCGCTGGGGACAGCTTATGGCCACACTCGGTGCATTTAGAAAAGAAGGCTTTAGGGGCCTCAGACATACTTAGAAAAAAATTTAAACACTAGGCCCAACACAAACACGCCTTCACACACACACAGGGGGAGGACAAACTAACTAGATACAGTTAAGTTTAACTACAAAAGGTTACTAATAATATGAATAGACTAGGGGTAACACACACACAAATATATATATATATATATATATATATATATATATATATATATATATTTTTTAACAGTTAGAAGAAAAAGGAAGATTTTTCTCACAAAATACGTTCTACCCACGCCTGGAAGCTCGATCAAGCTGCTGACTGAGACACGGCAAATGAGATCTGAGGGTAGGAAGGATTACCAGGGGATTATGGGTAAGGGGGGAGGAGATGGAGCTCAGATTTTAGCTGTTTGAAGCTGCCGTCTCGGATCCAATATGTATCCGATACCCACAGGTTGATGGACAAATGAAGTTAACTACTTCAGATCATGTTATTTTGGTAGTTGTTTTGAGTTTATAAGAGCAATATTTAAAATCTGTTTTGTATTTTTTTAAATATTTTCATCTTTTCCTCATGAAACTTTGTAGCTTTCTCAGAAGTCATAGTGAATAATGACAAACATTTGTGTTTTGGACTCTATAGTATCAGAAAGCATACTTAATGAAAACTATACCATTGCATTACCTTTCTAAACTTAAAAGCAATTTTTAAAAATTGTTTAGAATTTTTACACTAAATTTGTGATGTATGATAATCTGTCTAAAGTGCATATATGCCTCAACTTTTCTGAACTTTGAGGAAATTCCAGATTTCTGCACCATAGTTTTCTTAAAGATGCAGGAGTTAGAGTTGTCACCTCACAGCAAGAGGTTCTCCCATTCGATTCTCGACTGGAGCACCTTCTGTGTGGAGTCTGCATGTCCTCCCTGTGGTTGAGTGACGTAAAAAACATGCAGGTAGGTGTGTGCGTGAATGGGTGAGCCTTCCTTGAAGGTTGGGCATCGGGCTGGCAAGTCAGCACCATAAAAATCCAATGCCAATCATTAGTGGACCGGAGTTCCGCTGTGGCGACCCCTAACTGGGAAAAGCCGAAAGACAAAGAAGAAGAAGTTTTCTTAAAGATGTATTTTCTGGCAAATCAATAATCAGTGACATGTAAATAATGACAAACTACATATCTTACAGAAAATTCATGTGAATACAAAACCTGATATTGTAATAACATTCTAAAGGTGGGTATTTTGGAGGCAAGAAACAACTGGGGTTGGATACCTCAATGATACTTAGTCAGAGAAGTTGTTTCTGAAGCATTTTTCAGGAGCTAACTCTACTCATAATTTATTCCATGTATTCCTGCCTTATGGAGTTATTGAGCAGAATGAAGTTTATGATAACTTGAGATAGAGATCATTAAGCTTTGTTTTATTTACTGGTTTAATAAAAATAGATTGTATAAAAATAAATTGTATTTATGCGAACCACTAATTAGGATAAACAAATAAAACAGTTATCTTCATATCCAATTATGCTTGTGATTTTATAGAAAGGTTATTATCATTATGTTTTACACAATTAAGATAGTGTATACGCATTTAGTTTAGCTGTGAAGCTATAAACGTAAGTTCCATAAAACTTACTTCAGCAGGAATTAAATGTTGCAATCTACTTGACTTAAAAGTGTTATGGTACCAAATAATTTATACAAAAGACAGTTCAGCAGGAAATAATCTCCTTTATTGCATAGAAAAACATGTACATGGGAGTCTAGGCAATCATAATCCTCTCTTTATGAGTTACAAGAATCAAGAGACTATACTTTCTTTCATTAAAAGCAACATTATTGTAAAAATTAAAAAACTGCTATGACCAATTAAAAATAAACACTACAGCATTAATTTTACTAAGATTTCCTGACTGCTTGTTTATGACATTCCTCATTAGGCATGAGGTCCAAAGTCCATGATCAAACTTCCTTTTCAGAGCAAATCTTCTTCTTTTCTAACACTGTCAGCACTTGCTAATATTAGACAGGAAGTAAGGTAACAGATACAAACTGAAGGACAGTCTGAATATTTCATTCTCGATGGGAAAGCAAATTAAAAATGAAATGCACACACATGTTCCCTTCTCTGTACTTCTCACCCTTCACAAAAGATAGTACACTTGCCTTTGGTTGATAACCTCATTGAATTTCATATGTATTGATTTCATAACAATATACTGTGGTAATCCTTATGGCTCAATGTATTAATTGCTTAATAAGGACCAAGTAGAATGTTGTGATACCTAACAATAGTTTCTAGTCTCCCTTTATAAGCAGTTGAACATGCTGTGGGACTGTACTTTACAGATATTTTTGTAATATGGTTATAAAACCATAGGACACATCTCATTGCATTTCAGATGTCTGATTCCATCAGTGTCTTCTGGTTACTTTTTCAGTTACAGGAAATGATTGTTTAATAAGCAGTGAAGTGGATTTTATGATACCTAACAAAAATGTATTTCTACATATATATATATATATATATATATATATATATATATATATATATATATATAGGTCAACTTTTAAATTTTGAAATCCCAAAACCTCGAACCTCTAAATCCCGATGTTAAATCTAAATTTCGAAATGAAAAATAAAATTTATCTAAAAGAAGAAAACTTCAGAAATTATGTTTTTTTTACAAGGGGACAAGCCCCCTGCACCCCCCATGTGGGGGGCTTTGCCCTCTATACCCTTTGCTAATTAAATATACCAACTCCAAGATCGCACTATAGTGAAGAGAATGGTAAAGTTCTCATTCCACACTATACATCCATCTCCATTTATACATTTTGAGATTCCAAAACTTCGAACCTCTGTACATTGGGATTTACAGGTTCGAAGTTTTGGGATTTCGAAATTTAAAAGTAGACTCATATGTGTATATATATATATATATATATATATATATATATATATATATATATATACATATAAAATGTTAAATATGTCTTTTAAGTTAGATAAATATACAGTGATGCAATGATATATCATCACTGTGACTAGCTTAGACAATAATCATACAGGTTTAGTGTGCTAAAAAAATGTGAATGTCATAACTTATTGAATAGTTTTTATGTGCTGTCATAACAATTTAACAATCAAAGAAGACAAATAAGTGTCTTTTGAGTGCACATACACTCTTTTCTGCATGTTATCAGCATTTAAAAAAATGGTTTCATGCTAGGTGGGCTTAGTAAAGGCACGATTACTATGATTTGCAAAATTAGTGTTCCGGTTCACCTTAGACAATTAATGTAAACGATGCACGATAATGAAGATGGACTTGCTGTCCAAGCACAAAAATCTTGATTATGGAAAAATTATTTGAGACTATGTGCAAATATTAATGTGTATGTAAAAAGGGTAGATGATGCAAGAGTAGGCTGGAGTGGCATAAAATGAAAATGTATTTTTTAATTCAGTTTTGGAAAGCTGGAACTTATTTTTTTCTGTACTCAAAGTTCCCTTTTTTCCCTCCTCTAAATTCCTAGTTTCATAGTGCAGCTCATCACACAAGAAATAAAAAAAAAAAAATGTCTATTGTTACTGATGTGAACATGTTGTGATACTTGCCCAGGTGGGAAAGTAGAAAACATGTTATATGAAGATTGTGACTTTAAGTACTGCACAGTACATATTTAAGTTACATCTGTGATCCCCCACAGCTTCATGAAAATGTTGTATTCCCTAGTGTACCACGGGGAATATTTCCATAAATTAAATGTTCTAGTCATATATTATTGAGGCCCATAATTATATTTCAGTATATGCATGATGTGGTGATTGACAGGTTTTGACAAAGCAACTTAATTGCTTTCTTTCTGAAGAGGCTTGGAATAGGATATGTTTTTAATAATCCATAATACCAAAAAGTCACTTGTTTCTGAAAACCGTAAATGCATGTGATCTTTTCTATTCCATTTAGAAACATATTGGAATATTAAAGCATTTATATTTTCCTCATAACAACACAAATTATAATCTAGAAGGGATTTCTTTATGTCTAAATCATAATAACTATGATCATGAGTTTATAAATAAATGAAGGGCTCTTTTTCCAGTAACTATAATACATCCCAAAGCTAAAATACAAAATTCAAATTCTATCACTGCATCTTCAAAAAATCTGTATGTAGATATTGCAATTCAAAATATTGTTAAGACACAATTTAATAACCAACAAGATGAAAACATACCTTATGATTTATGGTGAGTGGTTTACGATATAATAAAGGGTTCTTCACCAATAAGACACAAACCCACAAAAAAGATACAAGGGGAAATAAATGTTCTAGAAAATTAAATAACCTTACAATATTAAAAAATACTGCCAAGTTTATTTTGAAATTCGAGAATTAGTAGTAACCGAAAATGTCCTAAAATCTATCAGCATATCTAATAAATCTCTTATTCAATCAGAAACATCAGCTAGGTATGATGAGTGGGCTAGCATTCCTTATTCTTTTGGCTAGTGTATTAAATATAAACCATTCATCTAATGCTATTTGTTCTATAAATGAAAATAACACTCATCTACTGTCACAAGAAACCACTTTTCTTGCAAATGTTAGTACCACTCAAATGCCAGATAGTGTTGACATAGTATTCATAACAATTTTTAATTGGCAGGAATTGTAATATGCTAACTTGCCACTTAAACCAAACAGGAGCCCTGGTCCAACCAAATTTGATGCAATATTAAAGTGTAGCCCCAAACTTACTGCATTTATTTAGCCATATAATATACCAAGGGATATCGGACAACTATATGAATCAATTCAAAAACTTTTTATTCATAAGACAAATCACACAATACTAAAAATCTTGATACAAAATGTTTTTGATGATCCTAGCTAAATATTTTTTCATTAGTTGTAGATATCACAATTTTTAAATTTCATTTGCTCTTTATGGAAAAAGACAATATAATAAAACAATATTTGAAATTTTTTATCACAATTAGAAGCTGAACGTGTCTTCGAAATATTTGCGTTACATGCTAATAAAACTTTTGGTCTTACATATATACAGTGATTTTTGCAGTAATTAAGAAACCTTATAAACCACAGAAGTTTTACATGGCCCAGGCTTAACATGCATAGCAAAAAATGGATCCTTTTCCACTCCAGTTATTATCCATTTATCTCCATATTTATCTTTTCCTTGGAATCTTTCAGACATAAAACTTCATGATATGAATCATATTGTAATAACCTGCAGTCACTTAAAAATAAAACTTCATTTACAAGTAATTTGCTGTTATTTATTTTATAATCAAACAGAAAAGATACACAGAATTCTTACAATTATTGAGGTATATAGAAAAACTTCTAATTATAAACAATGGATTACAAACAATGGACTTAGCAAACCAATTTAATACCTTTTTCATAAATACCATCAACAAACTAACATCAACTTTCACTAATAACGCAGTAACTCATCCCCAGCCCATCTCTCCCTCCCCAAGGACTACAACTCCACAACCCCCACCTTTTGCTATCAGTCCCATTTCTATTTGTACCATCAAAAAACTTCTCCTTAAAATAAAACCAGGCACACATGCCCCCGATGAAATCCCCTCCTACTTTTTAAAAGCAGTTTCTGAAGGAATTGCCCTCCCTATTAGCATACTTATCAATCGTTTCATCTCAGAGAGTCACGTCCCCCAACTCTGGAAGAAAGCTTTCATTATACCTCTCCACAAAGGCGGTAACAATAACAACATTCCAAACTTTCGGCCAATCACTATCCTGTCCCCTATTTCTAAACTACTTGAAAAGTGTGTACATAAACAACTTCTACCCTATTTTACCAATAACCAACTTCTAACTCCCCACACAACATGGCTTCCGACCAGGCCCCAGCACCTCCACAGCCCTCCTCTCATTCCTTGAAACAATCAATAAAGCCCGTGACTCCGGTCACTTCATATCCTCTCTTCTCCTCGACCTTTCCAAGGCATTCTCTACTATTTCTCATACCCTACTCCTTACCAAACTCACTAAACTAAACCTTTCCCCTTCCACCATCAAGTGGTTCTCAAGCTACCTGACAAATAGACAACAAGCAGTAAAATGGAATAAGGCCTCCTCACCCTTCCTTAATACACCAACAGGCATCCCCCAAAGCTCCATTCTTGGCCCCCTATTATTCAACATATTCATTAATAATTTCCATCAAGCCATCCTTAATTCTACCCTTATTCAATATGTGGATGACTCTACTATAATCTCTTCCACCCCCTCCCTCACAAATCTCACACATCTCACTCAAGCCACATTCTCTGCAACTGAGCAATGGATGCTTGAAAACTATCTGGCTCTAAATGCTTCCAAAACTAAACTGATGCTTTTCAGTCCCACCAAAAACTCTCCTTTTGACAAACTGTCATTCATAATTACCAGCAAAAACAACACTCCCCTTGAAATTGTCTCCAACTCAAATTATTAGGAATAGTCATTGATGACCAGTTAAAATTCAATAAGCATCTGCTAATCAACATAAAAAAAAAAACATAAAAGACTAGGTATGCTTTACAGCCATAGCCGTTTCATCTCTCCTCTACTAGAATCACACTAGCTAATACATACCTTATCCCATCCCTGTTATATGGGGCAACTATCTTTACCAATGTGCAATCCTCCCTCAAAATAAATCTTGCAACTTGCTATAACAAGATATCTAAGTTTGCTACCATTCACAAATCCTCTTCCCACTATTGTAATTCCCTTCACCAACTAAACTGGCTAGAGCTACCCAATTTCCTCACTTACACTCAACTTATCCAAGCCCATAAACTCATCCATAAACCATATCTCTGCCCCTCCCTATTGAAATGTACATACCAAATCAATACTTAAGATTCAATTCCCAAAACCTAATTAAACTTCATAAACCCTCACGTCCAGCTGGGAACCACCTGCTATCCTTCTCCCTAGCACGCCTCTGGAACTCTTTTCCTTTCTCCATCTGCCTCTCCTCATTCAAAGCCTCATTACACTCACATCTTGCCTCTCAATGGATATGCTCCTGCTCCCATCCTACCTAAGCTTCACATAAACAGAAATTAAAAGGTTGTCATATAGAAAATTTATTAAGTACACACACCTAGAAGAATATTGTCACACAAAAATAATAAATGGAAACTGTAAGCCCTGTACTGTAATTAACTTGGAAAACATTACTTATGACAATATATCCACACAAATATAACTTCACCTCACCCATAATGCCATTGTTTTTCACTCGATGAAATGCTATACTCCTGCTTTTTCACATGTCTAAACCATTAAAGTGTCACTCTTATTTTCTGAGTCTGTACTTTTGTGTGTCGCTCTTATTTTCTGAACCAGTACCTTTGTGGGTCAACCTTACGGTAGAAATTGTACTTTGTTCCTACTTTACCATTTCAGATAATGAATGTTTCTAAATCTAATGTCCTACTACTTTATTTTAGAAAATATATGGTTTTAAATCTAATACTTTATTTTAGAAAATTCATGGTTTTAAATGTAATGCTCTCCTACTACTTTATTTTATAAATTGTACTGTAGACTCATTCTAATTTTAGTAATTGTATACTTAATTTCACTGTGTCTCCTTATACTTCTGTACTTTCTAAACAAAAAATGCCTTTTTTTAATTTTTTTTCAATGTAAAACTTACTGTAATTTAATTTGTCTTGGAGCTTTTCTCCCCAGGACTCCATTGAAAACGGGTTCCTTGGCCCAATGGACTATCCTGGTAAAACAACTTCAAATAAATAAATAAATAATAAATATGTGGATAAATTAATTTTATTCTGAAATAATAATAGTAATAATAGTAATAATAATAACAGTGGTAATAGTAGTAGTAGTAGTAATGGATGAATTATTCTGAACCTTTCACTAAAAGTTCAAATGTCACTTGAAGAATTAAAACATATTATAGTTAAGTATATGCTTGATGTTTATACTGAAAACTATGAGTCACTTTTCATAAAATTTAACAATATATTGGAATCTGGTCTAAATTCAAATTCAGTCTACTTGAAAAAGTTTCAGTAATAAAAAAATCTTTACAAGAATGCACCATTTGTATAATAAAATAATCTGCCATTTAGCAAAATAAATGTTTGATTAAATAAGATATCTGCATTTTTATGGAAGAATAACACTGAAAGAATCATATCATCACACAAGATTAATAGGCTATCGACTCAGAGGTCATTTCAGGCCTAGCCATTTCATCCCAATATAATGCCATAGAAATGTTAGTCAATACCCAACATTGCATTTAGTAATGACTGCCCATGTCCAGGAGGGTTGTGGGTGCTATCCCCAGTAAGAAACTATGACACCCCATCCCCTCATCCAGGTTGCTTTTGAACAGTGCCATAGAGGTGCTCTGTTTCACATGAATAGGTAGCCTACTTGAAAGACGCAGCAGTCGCTAGGCGATAAATCTGTCCCTCCAGCTTGTCTTACTTACGTTGTAGGCTATATTTAGGTCCCTGGAATGGGTAGCCTAGTCCTGTTTGATTTACAGATATGCAGCATGTTCATTAGATTTGGGTCTGAGCTTGCTCTGCAAACAGGCATAAATCTACCCTAAGAAATCTATATGATACAGCGTATAGTGACAGGGACTTTAGCCTGTGTAAGGCACATGCTGAAGTTCCTTCATCTTCTTTGTTAGAAACCTTTGAGGTCTCTCCAATAGCTGCAGGTGCTTTGCATGGTACATGCTGAATGGGGTGCTATACTCAATTGTGGGCTGGATTAGTGCCAAGCTTAGAGGGGTTATAACCTCTTTTGCTCTCAAGGTGATGCCTTTACTAATTAAGTGTGCTACATAGAAAGCCTTCCTTACTACATAGACACATGGTGGTTGAAATTAAGGCCGGAGTCAACTTGTGATTCCAAGTCCCTTATTACTTTGTGGGTACTTAGGCTATTGTTGTTGATTTGATAGTGTGAAGGGACATTGTGCATTTCTTTGCATTCAGTTTGAGACAGTGATTAAGGCACCAGTGTTTGGTTTGCGTAAGACCCTCCTGGAGTATACTGACATCATTTTGGGATTCAGTAATTGCACCCAGGTTGCAGTCATATGCAGACTAGGTCAGCCACAACCCCTTAATTTTGGCATGAACGTCTGTGAAGTATATACTAAACAGGAGGGGGCCCAACACTGACCTCTGTGGTACCCTGCTGGTAACAGGTCTGCTGGTTGATGTGGAGTCACCCACTTTGATAGCATGTGTCTGGTTTGTGAGCCAGTTGGCAACCCATCTTACAATGAAGGGGTTTACCTTCAGTTTGCTAAGTTTATCGGTAATGCCTGAGTGTGGGATTGGGTCAAAAACCTTTGCCAAGTTGATGTATGTAGTGTGCACAGATTTGCCCACTTCAATGGCCCTGGTCACATTTTTGACTAAATCCTTCAGATTTAAACAGGCAGGATCTGCCCTTGAAAAAGCCAAATTGGGTAGGATCCATGGTTTGGACGTCTCCTATGTCTTTATTTATGATGTCCATAATGATACATTCCATGGCCTTACAGATGAGGCTGGTCATGCTTATGGGTCTGTGCTAGACAACTTTGTGGAGGGGAATAACAGTTACTGTTCTCCATTCCACAAGAACAAAGCCTGTGGTTAAGCTATGACTGAAAAGGGTGCCTGATTAGAAGACAGCCTTTTATAGAGGCTGTGATTTTTCCATTAGACAAGGCTTTTATGACAGGCTATTTAGATACGTAGGGTGGGATGGGGGCGGGGGGGGAGGTTTGTGGTAAGTTTGGAAGGATTAAGGGAGTGAAATTTTCACCAAACCTATCTGTTAGCAGGTTTGCTATCTCCGTGGGGTCTGTGTGTTATACCATTAGTCACTAGAGCTACACATGCTCGGATCCTATCATTTAGGTTATGTATGTAGATGTAAAAGGCCTTAAGGTTATACTTGGCTGTGCTTTCTAAGTTTGTCTCAAAGAAGTCCTTAGTGGATTTGACAAATTGTCTTATTTGCCTGTTGAGGTTGAGGAGGGCACCTTTCCATTTTTGGGGCATTGCCATAGTTTTCTTAGACAGTAACTTTATGCGTTTATTGTAAAGTTTGTTTTTGCTGGATGTCCACCAGGGCAGCTTGTTTTGCTTGGGGCCCTGGCTTTGATTTTTTCTGCTACAGCTGAATCTATACACTTATGTAAGTGATTGTACATGGCTTTAGTGTAAGCTTCAGTGTAGTTACCACTTCCAGCTGGGGGTGAGGCTTGGAATGCATTTATGCCTTCATTTAGGAGGGTATAGTTTGCCTTGGTGAAGTGTTTTAGTCTGTTTTCACCCTTTGTGAGTTCTGGTGTTAGTGTCAATTCAAAGTTGACTATTTGTGGTCAGATTTAACTAATGAGGGTCCGACAGTTGTGGCAATGTATCTGTTTGACATGTTAGTGAGGACTAGATCTGGTATGTTTGTTCCTCTTGATGGGGTATGAACAATTTGTTCCAGGGAATTTGAGTTACCAAAGTCAAGAAACTTTTGGACTAATTGGTTAGGGCTAGTGTACGTTTCCCAGTTGATGGTGAGATATTTGAAATCCCCCTTAACCAGAGTGTTTGGTAATATTTGGATTGTCTCTAGTTTGGTCAAGTAGACTTTGCACATGTCCTGACCCATGGAGAGGAATCTATAACTGCCTATGACTTGAATGGGGGTCATACCCACAGTAACCTGAAGTTGGAGTAATTCCATGGAGTTGTCCAGTCTAACTAGACTACAGGTAGATCTATCTCTAATATAGATAGAAACACTGCCTCCTTTGGTTCTTATATGTTCATTTTGCAGTCTGAAGGTGTGAAAGGCATTGTAGCCTTGAAAGGCCAGGGTACTCCACGAGTTCTTGAACCAGGTTTCTGTGACTGCATAGACAGCTGCATCTTCCAGTAGTAGAATTGCTTCCAGGGTGTGCAGGTTTTGTTTTAATCTCCTAGTGTTTAGCAGCCTGACCCTTTTTTTATTATGACTGGCAAATTTCACATTGGTAAGTTTATTTTTGAGACCTTGCCTAAAAAAAAAGCACTATGGGGGAGGTAAGACCCTTTGCCTGCAGCCGAAAGCTTAGAGGTGCCAGGTGCAAACCATCTCTGGAAAGCAGCGAGGATTGTCACCCGTGGCTTCCCAGGCTGACAGGAACTGAATCCCCTATGAAAGACACCCAAAACTAAGCCAGTTATTGAAATCAATCATTTTTTGTTGATATTGTGGCATTATTCTAGGTGAGGGTAGTATGGTGCTCAAGGCTAGGGACATACCTCCCTGAGACACATACTCAGAGAGCTCAATTGTGTTTCTCTTCATATAGTCCAGTGAAGTATGCCCCATGTCATTCACTCTAAAATGAACTATGACAGAGTCATAATTGTACTTGCTGCTGAGAGGACTGAATGTATGTGTGATCTGATGAATCCTGACACTGGGCAGGCAGCTGACTGTGACATTCTCCTTGTCCAACCTGGTGAGTGGGACATCCGTGTGTCTCACTACCGAGTCTCCAATGACTAGAAAATTTGCGTTTTGAGTATTACACCTTATGGGCTTGATTAGCGAGACACTGGTGTTACTGTGTGTCATGGGTGCTGTGGTAACTGTGTTAGTTGTAGCAGTCTTGTGTTTTGGGGGTCTCTGGTGTTTCGGTAAGTTTTTTGAGAGAACCTCTGTGTATGTTGATTTACTAGAGGACTAGATCTGGTATGTTTGTTCCTCTTGATGGGGTATGAACAATCATACTTGCTGCTGAGAGGACTGAATGCATGTGTGATCTGATGAATCCTGACACTGGGCAGGCAGCTGACTGTGACATTCTCCTTGTCCAACCTGGTGAGTGGGACATCCGTGTGTCTCACTACTGAGTCTCCAATGACTAGAAAATTTGCTTTTTGAGTATTACACCTTATGGGCTTGATTAGCGAGACACTGGTGTTACTGTGTGTCATGGGTGCTGTGGTAACTGTGTTAGTTGTAGCAGTCTTGTGTTTTGGGGGTCTCTGGTGTTTCGGTAAGTTTTTTGAGAGAACCTCTGTGTATGTTGATTTTTGTGTTTGATGCATAATGTGTATGAGTAATGGTATTATGTGCATGCGTGGTGGTGGGTGGGTTGACAACCTCTTCCATGTTACTGTTTTGAGTGCGAGAGAGCATGGATTCAAGATTTTTGGTGTAGCTACATCTCTCACACACTGTACTAGAGTGTTATTAGTAGAAGGTTGTTGTTGTACATGAGGCAATTTCTACACTGCCTCAAGAGACGCAAGTCAACAAGGTTGGCAAGAGATTCAAGGGTAGACCAACTGTCCATAATGCTAGGTTGAAGACTGTTATCACTAAGGGAGGATTTTCAGGATCAGTCAAGGAGGAGCTCAGTGGATGGATATCTCTGCCTGTTTTTTTTTTTTTTTTTTTGGTGGTTTAATGGGTTACAGCTCACTAGCAGTATTGCTTTGACTGAGAAAGTACTGAGGATGAAGGCTACACTAATGTGCTAAAGCTGTATCTAAGGGAAAATAGTTGAATTTATCTGTCCAGCTATGGCGCATAATTGTGAGGCAGTACGTGATGCTGCACGATGCTCACACAAGCAGAAACCTGCTCAAATACAGGGCTTAAATACCAGAAGCCAAAAACTTGAAAAAAGAAAACTTTAAAAAGGTTTGAAAGGACCAATGAGGAAGCTTACTCCAAGCCCTAGGAAGTCGCTGCTTTTACTTCTGGGTGAAGTAAGATGGCAGCCGTTTCTGCTGCGAGTACTGCAGCTAGTGTTACTGTTTCTCATGTTCTTTCTTCTACTTTGCCTTCTATTACTGATTCACAGTCTTCTTTTCATTTAACAACTTTTTCTGTGTCTCAGACGTCTTCACAGGCTTCAGCAGTGTTGCATGACTCTGGTAATTTGTCTTTGCTTGATTGGCATGATAAAATGGAGATTCAGAATGGTTCTTTGGCTTTTGCTTTTTCTGTTTCAGCTGTTTTGGCTCCCCTTACAGCTCTGCTGGTTACTTCTGTTAGTGCTGTCTCTTCTGTGGCTTCTGCAGTTGTTTCTCAGGTGAAAATGACAGTTTTTGCTTCTGGGAGTCAATGTAGCTCTTCAAGACAATCCAGGATTGTTTCTAAGCCTTTGGTTCATCTTAAGTCTTCTTCAGGTAAGCCTCTTTCATGTAAGTTTATTTAGCATTCTTTATTGAAACCTTTGTCTGTGTCTTTTCAGTCTTTGTGTGCTATTATTTACTGGGAGAGGGATGATTTTGCTGATGTTTATTTTGAACAGCAGGAGGCTGCTTCTACTTTTGTTTCTCACTTTTTGCACATAACCATCAGCAACCTTGGTCTGATTATGTGCTTTCTGAAGTAGATGCTTCTTAAAAGCATAAATGTATTTTCTATTTTCATTTTATTTATGTTTCAGAAGCATAAGTTAGGGAGTATTTACTTTCTCTGTGTGCTGATGTTTCTTTATTAAGAAATCTTTTGATTCTGATGCTGGCGGAGTTTGGGATGGAGTGTGGGAGGCCTGGTTGGATATGCATGTCCTTGATTCTGGTGTTTTCCATTTGTCTGGTGTGTGTGTGCTGTATGGTGAGAGAGGCATTTTGAGGTATGCTGGACAGCCTAAGTCCTGCTTTTTTTTGTTTTTTTGTGGTGATTTTTCTCACTTGGTATCAGATTGTCCTGCTAGGAAATGCACTCATTGTGGATCCACAGCTCATTTTGCTACAGCTTGTCCACAGTGGTGCCATTTATGTTCTTGTTCTCATGTTGATTCTGTTCATCCTGCTGTACCTTCTGTGTTATCTGTTTCCACACTCTTCTCAGACTTTACTTTCTGATGTTTCTTTTGCTGTTTCTCCTACTGCTGCTGTGGAGTCTTCTCCAGTGCAGACTGTTGTCTCTGTCCATTGTCCGCCCTTCTTCTGTCTCTATTCTTACTTCTGTTTCATCTCTGGAGGAGTCTGTTCTGCCTCCTTTACCTTCTAGTCCTCCTTGTCCTGTTTCTGTTGCTTCTGGTTCTCACTCTACTGTCTCTCTTTTTCCTGTTGTTGTTTTTTTTGTCCCTACTAGTACTAAAATTTGACAGTCTAATAGGAAATTCCTTGGTATGTCTGATACCTCTTCTACTGGTAACAGTATTACTTCTAAGGATGCCGTTAGTTGTGAATTGGATTTGTATACTGATCTGGATGATTTTCAGCAGTGGATCTTGGCCTCTAGGTGCAGACATCTTAGAAACAAGCATCATAAGAGGAGTTCTGAAGGTGTTTCTCATCCTGGTACTGATGGCTAACTTTTCTTTGACTTTTTTTAATATTAATGGTATGGTGTTATTGCCCCAGCATTTGACTGTCTTTTGATGGGTTTCTGCCTTACACTCTATTGTTTGTCTGTTGGATGTGGGTAGGTTTTATTGTTACCAATAAGAAACTTTGTGGAGGGGTGGGGTGGTTTGTTCTTTAGGGGCAGATCGTAGATCTGGTATTGGGTTGCTGTATCATTTATTTTATTTTATTTTATTTATTTTTCATTTGTTGACCGGGAGAGACCGACTGGATACATGTCCATTTTCAGTGGAGGCCTAGGGAGAAAAGCTCTACAAATCAATTATAAGCAATTATAAGGAGTATAACAGCAGCGACCATATTTACATAGACAGTACATAAGCATGAAAATTAAAATTAGATACAAAAAAAAAAACATCTTTTACAATTTTTTAGTTAGAATGAGCCAATACATAAGTAAGAAGAATTACAGAATAAGATACAAAGGTGAGAGTTGCATCTTGAAAGTTGCATCTTTTACAATTTTATACAGTTAGATTGTGTGCAAGTTTGACATAGGTTGATAGTAGTAGGTAAAACAATAGAGTTGAGTGGTAAGATATATAGACCAAGTATAAAAGCAAGTGTCAAGATGGAGAAAGAAAAGAAAATTATAAAAAAAACTGTGCCTAGCAGTGTTTTGGTGCCCCTATATGTATAGGTATTAACTGAGATGCCAGGTATAGAAGTGACACTGTAAGGAAGTTGGAAATTAAAAAAAAGCTGCAGATCGTAGTTGTTAGAGATGTTATTCATGTTTTTTTCTGGTAGGGGTTGGTGGTGCATTTGCTGTGTAGGGATTCTTTTGTATGTTTAGTGATTGTTTATGCTTTTATTCTAGTATTTGAGCATCACTCATTACTTCTAATTTTACAGCCTTATTTTTTAATTAACTGTCCTATTCTTTTTTTGATGACTTTAACTGTGGTATATTACTAGGGTGTTCCAGGGTCCAATAGAACTCTAGTGTTTGCTGTTGTAAGGACATTTTATGTTTGTCCTCTCTTACTGTATGCAGTCCTCCTGCCGTTGCTTACTTTCATGGGGCTGCTCACATCTAAATTGATTACTGTTTTTGTTCTCCTACCTTTGAAGTGCTTTCTTCTTCCTTGTTTTTTGTGCTTTTTACTGATTGTTGCACTTTGTCCTTTTCATTTGGAGTTTCTTTTGCATTGTGCAATGGTACAGGTCTTTCTCGTTTTACTGCTCCTTGGACTTTTACTTCTGCCTGGCAACAGGCCATTACTGAGTTATGGCATGACCATTTTACTCTGTTGCCTTTTTATTCTTGTCTTTCTTCTTGGTGGTTGGCCTTTAAAGATAAGTTTACCCTCTCTTATTAATCCCTTATTCCAACTCACTTTATGCTGCTTTCCAGTCTGCTGTGGATCATGCGCCTGCCTGTGTCCTTCAACACCTTCGTGAGTTGCATTTGCATAACCTTGCTAGGGTGAGAGTGGTTCTTTGGAACTTACCCCATTCTTTAAAAGGGAGGGGTGAGGAGTTTCTCCCTTATTTTGGTAAATATACTCTTTGGAAGGAGATGTTTATTGACAGTTTGTTGTCCTCTTCAGCTGATGTTTTTACCACTATGGAAGGTATTCTGCAAGAAGTTAATTCTTATTTCTCCACTTTGTGTGAAGGTAAACCTTCTTCTGTGGAAACGTGGCCTATACCTATGATGCCTGCCATTTTTAGAGTAACTCTCAATGCCTGTTTTACTTTGAAGTTTAAAGGGCTATTGCTTATTTCAAGGTTGATACTACCCCAAGGTTGGATGGTCTTTCTTACCATTTTGACCACTGTTTCTCTGATGCTCAGTTGTCTGTACTAATGCAGTTGTTTAATGAGTGGTTTTGTCATGGCTTTTCCCATCATGGTTTGTTATAGATAGCCCTTAAATTCCTTTGGAAAAAGGGGTGACCACAGGGTCTTGTCTAATTTGTGTCCAATTTCTCTTTGCAATACCGATTATTAGTTGTTTTGTAAGATCTTGGAATTATGTCTGCGGGCAATGATGCAGTATTTGTTGGACCCTGGGGTCTATGGTATTTCTGGTAGGCCTATGCAAGATTTATTGCATTTGTTGAAGTCTCTTGTCTCCATTGTTCATGCTTCTGATTCTGCTCTGCTGCTCTCTTGTGATCTGACCAAAGCATTTGACAATGTTAGTCATTCATCCTTGTTGGCCATCCTAAAGTCTTTTGGATTTGGTCTTCTTCTTCAATGGATTCCTTCCATTTATTCAGCTTCTGTTATTGTTCCTGCGGTTAATGGCTGGATGGGAGCTAAATTTGCCATGAAGAATGGTGTACGTCAAGGTTGTCCCTCTTTTAACTCTGGTGGTGGGTGCTGTGTTTTTTAAGGTGAGGACCACTTCTCCTTGTCTCCCTTTTATTTTCTATGTTCTGGAGTTTTGGTGCCTCATTTTCTGTCGTATGTGGATGATGTTAATATTGTTGCAGAGTCTTCGCCTGTTCCTTTACTTTATTTGCAGTATTTTTCTTTTGTTTTTTCATTAGTTGGCCTTTCTCTATAATTTTGACAAATCCTGTGCTTTTGGTGTGGTTCCCTGTGTTGGGGATGTTTCTTTTGCTAGCAATGGTATCTCTACCTTGTTTGTGCCTTTTGGTTCTCCTTATGTTTCTGAGTCTTGTGAAGGCATTCTTGGTAAAGCTGTTCAGCACTTGGCTTTCTGGCATTCTTTTCCTTCGTCTTTCCAAAAAAGGACATATTTGTTAAATGGTACATTTTGGGGCACTTTAGGGTATGAGGGTATGTTTTTTCTGTCTATTTATTTCCACGTTCCTGGTCCACCCACCTTTTGTCTGAGATTTTTCATTTTTTGGGGGGCACTTCCTATACATCTGTTAGGAGGGGTATTTTGTATTCTATTTCTGCTTCAGGTGGTGTTAGTTTACTGCATCCAGACCTTTTTATGTGCACTTTGTTTCTTTTTCCTGTATTGTGGCATTTACAGGCTGCAGATCTTTCTTTGCTTGGTCGCTTGCTCATAGCATTGTCTGGTGGGTTTTGGCAGACTTGTTTGGCTGGGAAGCATGCATGGAGGATCCCTTCATTGAAGCTGCAGGAAGTCCAGTCTTTGCTGCTTGCTTGGCATGTGTCTTTAGACTCCCTTCATCTAGAAAAGAATGACATTCTTCTCTTTTGGCCCATTTCTATGCCATTAATGGGTATCAACATTATTCCCCTGGGAGATTGTTAGGTTCGAGTCAGTGCAGGCAGTGTTATGCTTTGTTTCCTCAATAGCATGTTTTTTTTTTTGTGGTGTTGCTCTCTTGATAAACTGCCTGTTAGATCTTGTTATGTTTTTTGCCCTGTGGAGTTGCAATTGTATCCGCATGATGGGTGTCAGGTTTTAGAGACAACAGAGCACATCTTTCTTCATTGTCCCAGGGCGGGTGTTTTTTGGGAGGGTGTACAGTATCATTATTCAGTGCCACCATGTGTCTCTTCTCACTATTGAAAAATGTTTATATGAGGATTACAGTTGTTCCTGGATGCCAGCTGTTGCTAGAGCAGATTGCCTTTTGGTGTCTGCTTTATATCTTCTTTGGGCAGCCCATTGTAGTGAGGTATTTGCTGGAAAGCTGTTTCAGTCCCTGATTTGTTGCAGTTGTTGTGAATGTGATTATGGCATAAGGGGTGGGGAGGCTGAGTAATTTGCCTACTCATGCTTTTTTCTTCTTTTTTGCACAAGAGGAGGGTTACCTTTTTTGATGAGTGTGTTGCAGTAATGTTTTATTGGTGCTTTTTGTGTTTTAGGTGTATATCTCTCCTGTTTTGCTTTGTGGCGTGTATTCCACCAGCAACTGCATGCCATTTTCTTGAGGGCTTCCCCATTTTACCCTCCCTATGGCCATTTCTTTTTTGTTCTCTTTTCACAGTAGTGCAGGACTATTTTCATTTGATTTAGTGTTCCTTTCTTATTTTATCAGTTTGCTTTCTTTGGGGTGTATGTTTGGATAGTAATAAGATTTTGTTCTTTATTAGGTTTTTATGTCCTGTAGTACTGTTTGCTGTTTTGTTCCTTTTTTTTCTTCCTTTTATCGAACTTCTTGCCAGGCCTCCTTTATTGTTTTCTTTCTCATTCTCAGCCTTTTAGGATTTGGTATACTTGCTGTTAGGATTTATTTCCTTAATACTTCTTTTTGGCCTAAGGATAATTTTTTGTTAGGGTTTTCTGGTCCTACATAGCTCTTGTCTCTTTCATTGTCAGTTTTGCAAGGTCTTTTCCTTATTTTCTTTTTCCTGGTGAGTATAACCCCAAGCCCTAGAGCAACCACCCTTCACTAGACAGGTGCAGAAAGGCCCCTTCTAATTTGAGATGGCCTAGAAAATGTGCTCAGAACAAACAGCCACTACAAATAAACCCGGATTCAGAAAACCTGTATCTGGACTATGCTACAGCTATTAGCTGCCCTAGTCTTGGTGGGAAACATGAGATAATGATTACCACAGCAGAAAAATAGCAGTGAGACAGTAAACAAATGTTTTAAACAGCAGAAAATCAGCAAGGAAACTCTAGAGAATGTTTTAAACAACTAACAAATCAGTTATTTTAACACTGTTTGGTGGGAAAACCAGAACAAGGAGAACAGATTGCTTTGCAACAGTGAAAAGTACCAGCAAATACTTAATAAACAGTGAAATTAGCAAAACAAGGTATGTAAACAGTGAAAACAGGAGTGAAATACCATTTAACAGGCACAATAAGACAGACAATTGCAGTACAACAGCGTAATTTAATACACAGTATATAAATATAGTATTACAGCAGGTATCAGGCAATAAAAAGTGCAGTAAATAGTATAAACAAGCAAATAATCAGGCAATTTATGTTTTTGGGAAGCACAGAATCCTCTAGTAATCTGGTATCTCAACTCAAAGTTGTTGTTGGTAGCCCACCTCAGTTCAGCTTGGTACAAACAAGCAGTTTAAATAAGCTATGTGATACAAACAAAGGAAGTCTGAAAATTCCAAATATTAATTTATTCTACTTTAATTTTAAAATACGTTAATATCTATACCCAGGCCCCCCATCAAAACACATTTTTGGAGAAAAATATCTATTTAAAATCTATATCATCTTTAGAAAAAAATTCTAGGCAATCGTTTGTACACTCTGTTTATTTTAAACTATTAATTATACATTTTCATGTTTGCTATAAAAGACAGTGTTCAATTATTTTTATTACAGCAATTAACATTAAATTAGCTTTAACGTTTTCATTACCAATGACTCAGGAAATGTGCTAGTCTCTAAATGTTCTGGGTTAGAGAAGGAGTATTTATTCCTCAAAATGTATAATTATATGAATACATTTAAAGTTACTTTATTTAAATGGGGCTTTGTTCTTTTACTTATCCTTTACTTATTTTAATTCATAGGTTCATAGGAGGTTACTTTACTTATCCTTTATTGATTTTAATTCATAGGTTCATAGGAGGTTACTATACTTATCCTTTACTGATTTTAATTCATAGGTTCATAGGAGGTTACTATACTTATCCTTTATTGATTTCAATTCATAGGTTCATAGGAGGTTACTATACTTATCCTTTACTGATTTTAATTCATAGGTTCATAGGAGGTTACTATACTTATCCTTTACTGATTTTAATTCATAGATTCATAGGAGGTTACTATACTTATCCTTTACTGATTTTAATTCATAGGTTCATAGGAGGTTATTATACTTATTTTTTACAGATTTTAATTCATAGGTTCATAGGAGGTTACTATATTTATCCTTTACTGATTTTAATTCATAGGTTCATAAGAGGTTACTATACTTATCCTTTACTGATTTTAATTCATAGGTTCATAGGAGGTTACTATACTTATCCTTTACTGATTTTAATTCATAGTTTCATAGGAGACTACTGTACTTATCCTTTACTGATTTTAATTCATAGGTGCATAGGAGGTTACTATACTTATCCTTTATTGATTTTAATTCATAGGTTCATAGGAGGTTACTATACTTATCCTTTACTGATTTTAATTCATAGGTTCATAGGAGGTTACTGTACTTATCCTTCACTGATTTTAATTCATAGGTTCATAGGAGGTTACTATACTTATCCTTTACTGATTTAATTCATAGGTTCATTGAAGGTTACTATACTTATCCTTTATTGATTTTAATTCATAGGTTCATAGGAGGTTACTATACTTATCCTTTACTGATTTTAATTCATAGGTTCATAGGAGGTTACTAGGCTAGCAGCCCTACAGCCTTTACAAGCCTAGAATCCAAGTATCCTGTATCTTCTTTTTGGGTTGCTCGCAGAACATATTTATGAACAGATCGTGTCTGTGATAAACACTGCCTAGCCCTGTCCATGAGGGGCATGGGTGCCACCCCAGAAGTGGATTTATGATCTCCTATCCAGTTATCTAGGTTGCATTTGAATAGGGCCAGCGAGGAACTCTGTTTTACATGAATAGGAAGTCTATCCCACAGAAGCATCAGTCTCTGGGAGACATATCTGTCTCTCCAGCATATTCTGCTAATGTCACAAGTTAGGTTGAGATCCCTAGAGTGAGTGTCCCTTTTGCCATTTGACTTATGGATGTGCAACACTTCCATTAGTGCAGGGTTGGAAATTTCCATATAGGCCAGGCACAACTAACCTCTCATCAACTTATAAGATACAGAGTAAATTGACAGGGCTTTCAGCCTGTCCATGAAAGTCATGGTTTGAAGTCCCTATATTTTCTTAGTGAGAAACCTCTGAAGTCTCTCCAGCTGCTGCAGGTATCTGGTGAGGTATATTCAAAAGGTTGTGTTATACTCTATTAGTGGACTGATGTAGGATAAGTACAGTGGAGTTATAACATCCCTTGACCTGGATGATATGCCCTTGTTTATGAGGCGCACTACATAGAAGGCTTTTCTTACCACTGTAGAGACTTGGTGGTCAAGGTTCAGCTTGCTATCAACCTGTGTTACAAAGTATCACACCACTGAGTTGGAACCCAGGGGGGTGCTGTCAATATTATAATTTTTTAGGGAATTCCATTTCCAAAGAGAATAATAATGCATTTTTTTTGCATTTAGTTTTAGACTATGGCTTTGGAACCAATGACTTGTTTGTGTTAGCCCATCTTGTAATATGTTGACATCATTGGGGAACTCAATGATTGCTCCCAGTTTGCAATCATCAGTGAACTTGGTGAGCCAAAGGCAATCTACTTTGGCCTGTACTTCTGAGAAATAGATGCCAAACAGTAAGTGGCCCAGCACAGACCCCTGTGGTACTCCACTGGTGATAGGTAAACTACTGGAGGTAGAGTCGCCAGTTTTGACAGTGTGTGTTCAGTTGGTGAGCCAATTGACCACCCATCTAGTAAGGTAAGGGTTAATCCATATCTGTGAGAGTTTCTCAATGATGCCAGAGTGAGGAATTGTGTCAAAAGCCTTGGCAAGGTCAAGATAAGCAGAGTGTACTGCCTTACCTTCGTCCATGGCTTTGGTGACTTTCTCAAAGAAGTCCACCAGCTTTAATAAGCATGCTCTACTCTTAATGAAGCAACACTAGGTTGGGTCCAGTGTCTGGAGGTCACCTATGTCCTTTTTGATATGGTCCATGATAATTCTTTCCATGGCCTTGCAGATGAGGTTCATTAGACTTATAAGTCTGTAGTTCCCAGGGTCAGTTCATGCCCCCCCCCCTTTGTGCAGGGGGACTACTGTTCCTGTTCTCCATTCTGCAGGAACATAGCCAGTTCTCAAGCTATGATTTAAGAGAACACCACATGGGTCTCCACGTCTTGTTTTACATTGTTCAGTAAACAACCTGCATTAATCAATCAATTAATTAATTAATTGGGGTAGCCATATTAATGTTCTCCCATTGTTCAAGAGCAAACAAAGAAAAATACTTCAACTTCATCTCATAAAATTTCTAAAAACTATTTTCATATGTGCATCTTCAATTACCACATTATCCTTTACTGATATAAGTGACTTATGTCAAAATGCATATAAATGCTTCCCTATTCCAAATACTTACACTAACAACTTATTTTAATTCATAATGCCTACCAACACTCCTCCCCCTATAAATTAGAACCTATAAGCGAAATACCAATGTTTTGGTCAGATGTAAAAACAATTAACCATTTGATTTATTTAGTATATAACTGTAGCTCATTCAAAGATGTTTGGATATTTACAATCAACAGCCTGCACAAACATGAAATATGAAATCAGGATTAAGACTGAAAGTGAGTCAACTGCCTTCTATGTATAACAATCTGTAATAAATCTGAACAATATATATGTGTCAGGTTTAACTGCATTTTTTAACATTAAAGAATCGATTAAAAGGAGAAATGTTAGGGGGCATGGGTTGGATGAAAAGCTGACATCAGCAGAAATTTTTGCTCTGTAGTGTTTCAACATTTCTGACAAGATTTATTTGCAAAATACACTGATATCTACTTGAAAACTATAAATCCCATAACTGGAAGATGTAAGCTTTATATCAGTGTAAATTTCATCCTATAATTCTCATATTTTTCTGTCAAATTTTAAAAGAGAAAAAGTGAAGAAACTATAACTGAAGGAACATGAATCACTCTGGGACCACTCAAGGACAACTGTATGAAAAAAGAGCTACAGTCCATCCTTACAAACATTCAAGATTTAATGTTGAAAATGGATAAACTTGATTTTAAAATGGACAAAATTAAAGAAGACACTACCAAGCATGTTGAATTATTGAATGATGTCCTGAAGCAACAGAATGCTCAAATTACAACACTAAAGAATCAATTTCTGACACTAACTGCAAACTAGTAGGTGGGAAAAAAGTATTGAGTTCCTTCTACAGCAAAATAACAATCTGAATAACATGATTGATGATCTGCAGAATAGGTCTAAATGAAACAACATAAGAATCTATGATATACCTGAGAGAATGGAAGTAGACAGTATGGTGAGTTTTTTAACTACTTGGCTCCCCAAAACTTTAAATTTACCCGACGCTTTATCTTTTGGAATTGAGAGAACCCATAGATCTTTATCTTCAAATACCTTGAATAGCAAAAATATGCATCCCAGATCCATCATTGTTAAATTTATGTCAAGTCAAGAAAATACTTTATTTTAAAGTCTGTTTGCGCTCTCCTTTGAAAATAGGGGATAATATTTTTAGATTTCACAATGACTACTCTTCTCTTGTTATTTAAAAAAAAGGCTTGCATTCCCCTTATTAAGTCATTGAAAAAGGCTGGTATTAAATCTCAGCTACTATTCCTTGGCAGAATAAGACTTTCTCTACAGGAAGGAACAAAACATTTGAAACACTTGACGATGCCAACAACGTTGTATAACAAAGAATCTTAATAAATTCAATAAAAATTATGGATACCAGTAGTAGATTAAAAAGACAAATTACAACAAAAAATGAATGGTCTGTGAAAGAAAAGAAAAGAAAAAAAAACAGAGACAGATAAATATTTCATAAGCTTATTTGTAATGTACTACAATGCAGTTGCTTTTAAGTCATTTTGAAATCACACAAACAAGGTAATCATCCTGTTTTACTTGTTTCCTTTTCCTTGCTCCTTCCCTTTCAAAACTTAAAAAAATATTAATAGTTATAATATATGTGACACTATAAGATTAACTAATGACTTGAGATCAGAAATAATATATATTTTAAATGTTAATTGAACTTTTAATCTCTAGGGAAGACTATACAAAGGTGTTATAGTCATATACTGAGTGTGTTTTGCTAAAGTGACTTTTACAATTATCTTTTACTACTTTACTGCTTTGGGGGTCATGCTGGGTCTAATAATGCATGTTTAAAATGATAGTTATAGGTAAAATAAGTTTACTATACACTCTCACTTAACTAAAACTGCATTAATTTAAAGTTTATGATGTTACTGTATATCTAATTCACTCATTAATTGAACAGAAATGGTTAATATCTTGTTTAATTGCATGTTTGCCAGTCAAAAATAATTTAGAGCAAAAATTAATGTTTTACATTGCTCATGGCTTTTTAATACATCCACAAGCATTTCTAGTCTCAAAGCATCGATCTACAAACAAAAATTCCTGCCAACTTGCTTTAGTTGCTGTTTAAAAGGTTTCTGAAGCAGGCCTGAGCTCCTAAAGGGCTGTAAAGACTCCATTTTCATGCAGAGACATCGGAGATGACCTGCAGAAACTAATAACCTGCCTTTGACCTTTTTACCTCAAGTTGAAAGCAATGGACCAATCAGATTACAAAAAGGATATTGCCTTGCTTCCTATTGAATTATTTTTAAAGCTTTTACCTGAAAATGTAATATAAGTAATGAATCTATTAATTAATAAATTTAATATATAAATTAAATTAGTGTTATTAAGTTTTGACAGCTTGCTGGCCATTTTTAAATAAAAATGGGAGTGACTTGAATGACTGACAAGTCAAACGGCTGTGATGTAACAGTTAACTAGTCCTGAAATGTTCTACAGTGCTGAGATGTTGGTAACCTTTTAAAAAGTAAATGAAACTGCTGAAAACATCATGTTTCTGGTGAGAAATAAAAGCCTACAATAGAAAAGTATTAGACAGACAAAGTTAAATATAAATGAATGTGATATTAATATTGTTTTACTTACTAAATGTTAGTTAACATGTTTTGCATTTAAAAAATGTTTCTATTCAGATGGTGTTTATAAATGTTCTTATATGTATAACAAATATGCAGTATCATAAAATGGGGGAATACGACAGTAAAAAGCAGGAAGAATGGTAGTGAAGGCCATCATTGATGATTGCTTATACTTTTACTTGTTATCATCTGCCTGCTTTTTAAAATGTTGTGTCTTTTGCGATATAGAAAGGTAGACTGTATCATTATGTATCCAAAAAGTTGACATGGTAGAGTTAAAAGGTATAACTTAATTTAAGGATATATTACTTATAAAAAGTATAACCTGAAGTAAGTGATTCCCCCACACATTTATGTTCCATTCTGCTTTTTCTTCAATTTATATGTTAGCCTGCATTAGTGGAAAGGTGCCACTAGATGTCATGGTTTGGCAAGACTGTGGCTTGTATGCTATGCATATTAAGCCAGGAACACTGCTTTCTATATAGAAGGTTTTTAATGTTTGTATAGATATGATTTCTAATTTAATTGTTTATAATTTGTCCATAACAAACTGCTATGAAATATAGGGACTCAATACATATATCTTAATACTGCAAAACCTATTAAACTATGTCAGCATATAATGTTCTCTCTTTAAGTGTAACTGGGTTAAATAATCCATTGAAGAGAGCTTGTGTGAACAATTATCTTTCTTTGCATAATGCGGACATTGTCTTTCTTCAGGAAACAAATCTATTATCACAAGATTTGAACAGATTTTTGTTAAAAGACTGTGTAATATTGTTTAGTTCACACTATAAAGAAAGCAAGGCGTTTCAATCCTATGGAAGAAAAGACAGAGATCATAGAATCTTATACAGATAAAAATGGTATGTTAACGTTAGTAGCAATTAAGGTTGGGAAAAAGCCTTACACCCTCATTAACTCATATCGGTTACCAAGAATAGGCACAAAAACAGTAAAACAGCATATTGACACCATGACTTTATATTCTCAGGGAGAGAGAATTTTAGCAGGAGATTTTAATTGTATTTTATCTTTAACAGACACGATGAATATTAAACCTTTTAAAATATATCCTGTAGTTAAACATTTAAATAACGATGTAAATTCAATAAATTTAAAAGACATCTATAATATAAAATCACCTTCTTCCATAAAATGTTCCCATAACTCATATACGTTTGGCACACAAACCAACACTGATAAAGTATTAGTAACCAGCTCATTGTTATCTAAACTAGAAGATGTCATGATTGTGTCCTGCCCTTTATCGGATCACAATGCCATCACCTTTAAATGAATGCTTCATACTGATTTTTTAATGTCTTGTCAGAAAATCCCTGCCTACATTATGAAAATAAAAGGCTTTCAAGACTGGTTTCTAACTGAAATAAAACAATTTATTGAAGTAAACCATAATGGAGAGGTATCAGACATGATTCAGTAGGATACCTTAAAGGTGGTTCTTTATGGGAGAGTTAAAGGTTGGTACTATCTAAAAGAAAAGAGTGGGATACGAGGCTAGTAGAGATACAGAATGAACTAGATAAGTTGAAAGGGAACAACACCTAATGATAAAATCGTTAGGTAATATAAATACATTGAATAAGGAATATTACAACATCTTACACCACAAAATTTCCATTAATTTAGAAAAAGTCAAGTTATAATCCTACTCAGTCAACCCTAAAAGCCTACGTAAAATTGCAGTCAGATCAAAATATCTAAATGAAAAAAAGACATATAAAGGAAATCATATATAAAGAAGATAAGAAAAGAATAAAAGCATCAGATATGAAGAACATACTAGAAGGCTTCAAAAAACATTATGACCATATAAATAACTCATATACAATGATAAGTGATAATAGTATCCTATATAA
The DNA here is from genome assembly GCF_019279795.1 of Protopterus annectens. Classification (NCBI taxonomy): domain Eukaryota; kingdom Metazoa; phylum Chordata; order Ceratodontiformes; family Protopteridae; genus Protopterus; species Protopterus annectens. The sequence continues at coordinate 29,017,913 of NC_056742.1, read as the reverse complement.
CTTCTTAAAGAAGAACATTCAAAAGAAATAATCCCATGATAAAACTACCAAAATTGATAAAGCCTTTACTATGAAAGAACTAAAAGATCAAATAAATAATCTAAAACTCAATAAGGCACTAGGGTTGGATGGATTAATCCCTGAAATATATAAAATTTTAACTAATAATATATTAAAAATTCTGTTAAATACATTTCAAGAAGTTAAAAACACATCAAATGCTCCACTTTTGTGAAATTAGTCAATCTCATCAATTTTAAAACCAGATAAGGAACCCACTTCTTGTTTATCTTATAGGTCTATTTCTTTATTAAATTTAGATTATAAGATTTTTATGGCTATCTTAGTAGGCTGAACACTATCCTTTCTGAGTTAATAGACAATGACCAAACTGAGTTCATAAAAACCAGGAAAGTTCAAAACAATATAGTAAGACCATTGTCTCTTATAGATATAGCAAACAAAAAGAAAAATGAATTGTCAATATTAAGCTTCGACATAGACAAAGCTTTTGACTGTCTTAGTTGGACTTCCTTATTTAAAGTATTGCAATAGTATAACTTTTCTTTAGAATTCATAAAGTTTATTAAAAAAGCTCTATGAAAATTCTATTTCATTTGTTACAATTGGGTCTTTCATATCTAGCCTTTCAAAATATTGAGAGGTACAAAACAACATTGCCCTTTGTCCCCTTTAATTTTTGCCCTTGTCATAGAGCCATTTATGAATTACATACAAAATAATAAGAACATTATCACTACGATCCACCATTTTTGCCTATGATTTGTTACTAACATTGAAACCTCACTAGACTGTTTAGTTAGTGCCCTGGATTTATTTGAAAATATATCTGGATTAAAATTTAGTCATAAAAAAACACACTCTTAATAAACAAGCAAGTCACTTCCAAATTTAAAACTTACAAGCATTTCAATTGGGACAATACACATATTAAGTACCTAGGCATTTCTATTGAATCTAACATTAAAAAGACCGTTTCAGCTAATTAACAGCTTCTAATTAATTCAATTATAAACCTAATTGACAACTGGAACATTTTTTTTTTAAATTTGAGGACAGACTGACCTTAATCAAAATGATATTTTTACCTAAAATTCTACTTGTTGGTCAGTCATTAATCACCCCTCCCCCTAAAAATAACTGTTAAAAGTATATCCTGCTCAGGTTTTGCTGGTTTCCTAAAAAAAAACGTAGAATATCTCTACAATGACACACTCCAAGCTGGGATGAGCGAGTTACTACATTTCCCAACACAGAATTATATATAAGTGCAGCTATTATTAACACTGTACTTTCATGGATCAATAATTCATATACATCTTATTGGAAGTCAATACAGATCTTATTGGAAATCAATACACAAAATGATATTACTAGACAGCAATAAAACACTATTTGAACCTTTGTATAGATAGGAATGTTTTTCTATGGCTAATTAAAGTATATTTGCAAAATAATAAACAAAAACTAATAACCTTTTTCTTTATTAACTGAATATTATTCAATTTTAAAAGATTTATGTATTCCAATCACCTAATCAATAACTTAATCATATCCATATTTCCAATTGCCTTTACTAGTGAATGTATAATTTCTTTTGATACTAAGAAAATGTTAAATTTCAAAAAGGGTAATTTGCTGTATGGCATCAGTTCTTATCAAACAATAAAATTCACAAAGCTGATTACTTAATAAGTATATATAGTCTACAAAATTGTAACTGGCTTGCTATCCAGACCTATAAAGAGTTATTTCAACACCGAACTATAATTTCATTAGAAGCACTTGACAAGAGCATACCCAAAATTCTAGACATAATTTCTACTAATAATAATGTTTCCCTGAAAGGTACCTCATTTGTATCCATTATGTATAAATCTATCAGAACAGATTTTACCTTTACAGATGTCTCTTACTGGAACTATTATAAACAATGAAAAATGTATATTAAGTAATAAACGGCTTTTTTTGAAATCAGCAGGAAAAAACACAGCTTCTCCCTTTTGGAAAATCTATACTTGGAAGCTCCTGCATAGGGGATTTTTTAACTCCCAATAAAATTGATAAAATATGCAAAGAAGAAAACATGAAGTGTTGGAGATGTAATTAATCTGATGCTGATTGGTTGCATATGATTGCAGATTGTAGAATGGTATCTGCTTTTTGGAATGATTTTAGATACTTCTGTAAAGCTATGTGGAATGACAATTGTACAGTTTCTGACTCTTTCATATTGTTTAATGTGCCTGTTCCAGAAATTATACAGAGAAATCAAATGCATGTATTATGGTCAATATTAGCGATAGCAAGAAAGTGGTTACAAAAATTGGAATTCAGAACACACTCTCATGTTTAGCAGTGGATTTGTTTATTTAGCCAAACTTTGTTGTGATTAAAAAATTTCCACTATAAAACTGAGAACAAAAAAAATCTGACACATAAGCAAATCACTCGAGAGAAATCAAAATCTTTATTAGAGAAATATTGAATGATTTCCCTTTACATGTATGCATTGTTATGAATATTGTATATAGTTTATTATATTTGTTTGCACATAGTTTGTATGATCTTTGATTTTAAAAAAAGAAAAACATATGTGAGTAAAAAAAGGAGAAATGTTACATTCAGCCCTATTGAAATCTTTTATCAACTTTTGCTTGAAAGCATGACAATCTACACAGAACTTTGTGATTATTATGAACAAAATGCATCCATTTATGGAACCCTCCTGATAAAATCTGATATAGTTCAAAAGCACTGCAGTAATACATTTCTTACAACTATACATAACAGGAGGATGACTAGGGATTAAGTATTTCCTGTTGATTCAGTAAAGTTGTTAAGGACATTTGGTTCTGAAATGTAAATGGCAAGTTAAAAGAGGCTATTTGATGTTTATTAACAATTATTACACTTGGTATAACATTTAGATTTCATGTAGTGTGAACAAGCTGTTATCTTTACTGTGGTAAATATCACACATGCATTTTGTTGGCAAATAAGACTCCTTTTGGAAACTGTTAGATATTTTGTTTACAATACACTTCATGAGGTATGTGACTTTTTGAGAAATTGTAACAAACAATATAAACAAACAAGAAGTGCTAAAAAGAAAACTTGGTTTACTTACACTCATTCCCCAAATCTGTACTATAGGCATTTAATTGAGTATGTACATAACAAGACCTTTCTTATAATCCACACTCATAGTTTTATCTCCCTAGTATATATATTTATTTATGTGTTTATCTGCATATGCATACATGCATAAATGGAAAACCTTTGAGCACTATATGTCTGCTCAAGTTAATGAATAAAATATTTTTACAACTGGCCTTCAGTATACTTTGACATCATTTAATGGTACTCTGTCTTATAAACTTTTAAGGAAAAAAGGAATGAATAAAATCTGTTCTCTGTCTTACAAAGTTATAAGAAAAAAATGGCAGAAAAAATTAAAACACTATATTCATTTTAGCATGAATTTAAAGTATGCTTATTAATTTCTATCTCCTAAACTATGCCATTGATCTCTGAACATATGCTGGCACTCTGAAGGGAACTGCTGACAGACTTTACAGGTAAGTGACAACATACATTTCTTTAAAGTCATAACTGGGAATTGTTACCATGCCAGGAAGTTAACCAGAATGTTTACCAAGGAATGTTACTGGAATTCATCTGATAGTGGAGGATGAGGTATAACATATGGAATTATGTCTACACAGAAAGATACTCTCACAGACACAATCACGCATATCTGATAGTCACAGACTAACACTATCTTTTTGTGGTAGAATGAATTGTTCACAATAGGACAGAAGTAATTTGCTTAGTTCTCTTTATACAAATATTTTTTGTTGTAATCTCCATATAAGAAGAAAATAAGATATTTAAAATGATAAAGTACACACAAGAAAATGTCAGCATCAGCAAAGATTTCCATGACTGCTTTAATAAAGATATTTAGTTGGGTGAAGCCCTTATGTGGCCATCTGGTTAGACACAAGGATATATTTATTAATTATTTTTTTTTCTTGTTTTGATTAATTAGCATTAATCTGTTTTCCTTTCTTTGCAAATAACTTATTTAGCATAAGAATATAATTATATTTTCCAGAATTAAATGTCTGTTCCTTTCTTTTTGTAAAATCATAATACTATAAATTCTATTTCTTGTTACTATGTTCATAGTTTCTCTCATGACAGAATGTCTCATTAACTGAAAATGTTTGTACAGTTACTTAATTAGAAAAAGCTTGGATTGTAGGTCTTAATAACTTACACCAAGAAGAAATGTGGGGCACGTGTGATTGATAGTTAAATGTGCACTCAAAAAATGAAAAACTTTCAGTCAGTGCACTCACCAGATGAGAAACATTCAGCCAGTCAATGAACCTGAACTCCATCTGTTAAATCATTAAAGCTTTTTTGTCATGGAAATTCATTCATGTGCCTTTGATGTGGGGGACTGAGGACCAACACCTTTGGTGTTAATACATATGATCTCCAAGATGACTATAATTCAGAGTAAGTATTCTCCAAGACACTGTAATCTTGATGTTAGTATCTAAATCAATTACTTACAGTTTTGTAAATATACTTTAAAATGTCATTCATACCTGCCTCACATTTATGCCCTGTGCCATTATTGATAAATATTCTCCTACAAAAGTAGTAAATTCTTTGTAATGGAAAAAATGCTTATTAAATCTGCTACACAATAACTGCAAGTCCATATTAGTGTTGCGTCTTGTGTTTGATTACTACACATATGTTTTAGACTGTTACTGCACAGACATGTCAGACTTTCTTCAATATAATGGTATATGATATCTCTCAAATGCTGGGAAGAAAGTAAACAGAATATTAAAAGTATAGCTACATGTTGCAGTCTTCTGCTAATCTACTTCTAAGCAATCATCTCAATACCTCTTTTCTGTATCTATTTTCTTCTTTCTTGTTTCTACTAATCATACATCTACATCCCTTCCTCCCTCCATTCATGACCCCCTTTTCCCCCATTACAGTCTTTCTCTAATGTTCTTCTGTACAAGTTTAGTTGCATTTGTCAGTGTAGAGTGTCTATGCAACCTCTGTATTTTGTTGAATTATGTATCATGTGTATGTTGTATGTACTGTAACTTTTCTCCTTAGGCATCTATTGAAATAAAGCTTTTGTCAGGCCAGAATTCCTTTAACTGTACGCAAAACCTAAGGAAGTAAAATAAAATAAAATAATAAAATAATCATACAGACAAAATATACAGTATTAAGCCTGGCTCCATGTCAGGGTGGAGTGGAGCCCTGTCTGCAGCTCAATGGACTGGAATTCAGTTAACAGCCTGGATACTAGAAAAACTAGAGAGGGTAAGGAATGAAGCTCCATTGTCTGCTTGTCTCTCCCAGGGGTTGAGAGGGGGCAACATGAATGCATGCGGGGCAAAAAAAAAAGTGGTATGATTTCTGTGTTGGAAATTGCAGAAACCATCACTCATGTTATGCAAGTAGGGTGAGGGCTACTTGGAAGGTATATCCCTGGTGAAAGTGAAGGGATCATCTCCAAAGACAGCCTGTTACATGCATCTTTCTGACACTTTGCTGAGTAAGTCCAACTATGGCCATGGAGACAAAAACAGCAAAACTTTGAATCATCCCTGATGGCAGTCTGAAGGATGCCCCCACCCCAGTCAGCCTTCCCACAGCAGTGATGGGGAGCAAGTGGGCCAATATGCTTGGAGGCAGCTGATTATCAATAGACAATGGAATCAAAAATCAGCAGCCTAAACAACAGTTTGATCACAATAAATGGTTGATGTAACTGTCTTGTCATAGTGTCACACAAGAAATGTCATGAGATTATTTCAGTATCTTTTCTTGCTTTAATTCAGGGTAGCATGGTGTTTCAGTTTTCAGTCTCTCTGCCTCACATCTGCAGTGTCTGGGCTACAATTTCATCATATAAGTATTGTTTTTAAGGACTTGCACATAATTCCTATGTCACTGTGCATTTTCTATGAATACTATGGTTTTCTCCAGTTATCAAACCAACAAGTTGACTCAGTTGCATAAATGTATTGCATTTCCCTTGACCTTGTAGGCAAGGTTTTTGGCCCAAAGCCAGTTCACTTATAATAAGCAAACAAAAATTATGGTGATACCATTGACTGCAGGTCTTTCTTTCAGGTACAGATTAAAATTTTGCTAGCAGACGAATTGCAGGAAACAGTAGACAAAGGAGGTCTGTGCAACAGAGTGCATTTTCCTACATTTCTCCTCTCACAAAGACCAGTTCATTATTATTATTGACAGGTAGGTTTGATGTAGGGTAGAACACTTAGATGCAAGTTACAGTAAGTGAGGAATAAAGAGAGGAAGGAGATATCAGAAAACAGGAAGGAGAAAGGGCTATGTTTAGTAAGGGCACAAAGATAATGGTAGGAGTAATCAAACAACGAGCTCACCTGGAGTGAATTAATTTCCTTTGGTTGACTCTACACTTGATGAAGTGGAAGCAGGGCTTTTGTAGCAGAAACATGGAAAGGCCTACTTAAATGTAGAAGCAGAAGTATGTTTAAGCCCACTAACTTCAAAGCATGGTTTTCTTCTTCAGTTTTAAAAGGCTATGTCTCTGGCTTCTGCTTCTTATGATAATCTGATTTCTAAAGTCCCTTCCTCCATCCATTCTTTTATTGCTATTGCCTGTTGTGTAAGCTATTTAAATACTCTTCCCAGCCATTATTTTCCATAGATCCATAATACTAAGTGCCCACCCAGCAAACCATTATTGTTCTTAGTAAACCTCCTTTACTATATATTGTATCTTGCTTGTTTTCCCAGAGATTGCATCTGCTTGCAACACTTGTCATACTGAGATGGTCCTGAATTAATCTTGCTTCATCATTGACAGATGAGAAATTTATGTTATTATATTGTACTTCATACGTTCATAGGAAATGAATAAGCTAATGGCCCAAGAGCCCTTACAAGCCTAACCATATTTAACCATATTTTCCCAATTTTCAATAGGTAGGTGAATGAAGTTCACAGATGTATGAGCCTAGGCTATGATATCTAATACAAACTGCCTCTGTCCATGAGGGTACGGGTGCCACCCCAGAATTAAATTTATGATTACCCAACATCTTAAGTTTAAGCCTATATTGAGGATGGGTCTTAATGGCAACTCAAATTCCCACCATCCACATTCAGAAGTGAAGGAGAATGGTGAACAGTGGAGTAGAGCCCTGGACTTGAAATACCAGAATGGCCCTCAAGAAATGATGATCATTGTTAAAAACAATGGGAACATCCGTAAGACTAATGATTTTATTTTTAATAGAGTGGGGGAACAGCCCATTTTTGTATTTAAAACAAGTGACAACCTAAAAAATAATTTTGAAAGGAATGCATCGTTCCATCATTGATACCGCTCAGACTACCACAATGTGTGGAGCTAATGGGCAGTGCATTTTTATTCTAGAGCAGGAAGGAATATAACTTGGTAATATGCTGAGGACCAAAATCACCTTTAAATAGGGCAACTTTGGCCTGATTGTACACTTAGAAAAAGTCGGGATCTGCTATGTTATAGTGTTGTGTGAGCTAATATATTTGACATCAGTCCTTTTACCATCTGTTCATTAATGGTTCAATATATAAATATTTTTTAAATATTTTTTGTCTGTCATTTAGATGAGAGGAAGTCGTTCATTGTTTTTAAAATAGATTATTAATGCTGAACATTCCTAATTTTTCTTTGGGGGGAGGGTAGTAGGTATTTTTTAAAATAGAAATGAATGGTCTTAATACCAGTGATGTGTATTACACATCATTTTAAAATCACCAGTGTTCTGGTTTATTCTTTGTTCTGATGAAGTCCAAGTTTTTCTATATGGACAAAAGCATTTAGCTGTTTTTGCTCATTTAACAATAAAATGTCATGTGCCTATTTTTGAGGTTTCTGGTGGTTGCCTCACAGTCCTTGCTTATTGTATGCTTTGTTTTGGGCTTGCTTGTTATTCTATACAAATGCCTCCATATTTGGTTATTTAATCAGAGTTTCCCATTTTTCAATAGCTAGGTGAACAAAGCTCTCAGTGTTTTGAGCCTATAGTATAGTATCTAATACTGACTGCCTCTGTCCCTGAGGGATATGGGCACCACCCCAGAAGGAAATGTATGATTACCCAGCCATTGTGCTAGGTTGTGCTTGAAGAGGGCCAGGGAATGACAGCTGTTGAAGATGTCTGGGTAGGTAATTGCAAAAGGGTTCATGAGGCTGAGTACAATGAAATTATAATGTCCTTTGATCTGAATGCCATGCCCTAACTTATGAGTTGTGTCCCATAGAAGGACTTTTTCACCACTGTGCACACATAGTTGTCAGACTTCTGATTACTGTAAACGTGTGTTCCCAGATCACTTACCACTGGGTCTACTCTTAAGGGGGTGCTATCTATATTGTAATTCACTGGGGTATCTGCTTTCCCAAAGGGAAGAATTATGCATTTTTTTTTGCATTTAGTTTCAATCCATGGCTCTGGCACCAATCATTTGTCAGTGTTCATGTTTTCTGCATTATATTAGTATCATTTAGGGATTCAATAATTGCCCCCAATTATCAGTTATCTGTGAACTTGGTCAGCCAAAGGCTGTGGTTAAAAAAGGATACAAGTGGGTCTGCTATGCTTTAAGTAATTTAAGAGACAGCCTGGGATGTGTCAGGGCCCACTGTTGCCATGGTTTTAGCTTTAGAAATTGCAGAGATGACCTGATCCCTTGAAATAATAGGCTGAGGAATGATAGCAGGCATAGTTTGGGGATGACTGGTGGGGACAGGGAGCTGAAGTCTGAATCAAATCTGTCAGCTAGCAGATTAGCTATTTTCTCCTGTTGAGCATGGGTGGTGCCATCCGCGACCAGTTCTGTACATAGTTGGTTAGTCCCCTTAAGATTTTGGATGTAGTTAAAAAATGCTTTGTGAATTTCCTTGGCTAGGGAGACTAGTTTTGCTTCATAATTTGCTATTGAGGACTTGACCAGATCTCTGGTTTGTTTGTTCAGACTAGTGAGGGATTTCTTCTTCTGCTTAGCCTGTTCCTGCTTATTTTTCAACATTAGTTTCTTACTTTTGTTGTATCACCTGTTTATACCAGGGGTCCACCAGGGTGACTTTTTTTCTCGGCAAGATCTGAGTTTAATCTGGTATGGTACAGCCAGTTCTATATATAATAATTTGTTTTGAAGAAATTATTTTTTTTTTTTTGAGCTAGATGAGGTATCTGTCCTTATATTTATTTCAAAGGAGACCGTTTTGTGCAGTTTTGTGATGTGGTCTGATCTTACTAAAGAGGACATTACAAGGTCGGTAATGCTTCCCCGTGTTCGTGAGTACTATGTCCATGATATTTGAGCCCCTACTGGGTGTTCTGACTAGCTGTTCCAGATCATTTGCATTGACAAACTCCAAGAACCTCTGAGCATGCATTTTAGTGGTTAAGTATGTTTCTCAGTCAATGGTTGGATAGCTAAAATCACCCATGAGTAAGGTACTGGGCTGCATGGTGAGTGACTCCAGTAAGTCCAGGCATGCGGTATGTTTTTCCTGGTTCATGGCGGGGTACCTATAACTAGCAATGATCAGGTAGGGGATTTTACCTATGGTTTGTTGGACATGGAGTAGATTGAGAAAGCCATACTGTTTTAACGAGTCTTGAGGCGTACTTATCTTTTATGAAAATGGATACTTCTCCTCCTTTGGTTCTTTCTTGCTCACCTTGTGGTCTGAACATATGGAAGGCATTGTAGCCTTGCATGGTTGGGGTGCTTTCCAACTATGTTACAGTGACTGTGCAGACGTTAGCATTTTCCAAAGTGATGTGTTTTCTAGGGAGTGTAGTTACTTGTTCTGACTCCTAGCATTGAGCAGCAGTACCATTAGTTACTTTGACACTGCTTTAAAAAGGTGCTATGGAAGCCTAAAGCCTTTGCCAGTATCCAAAAGCCTAGAGGAGGCAGGTGTAGACCCATCTCTGGCAAAACAGTATAGCCTATCAATCATGTCCCCCCCCAGGCTGACAAATATTGACTCCACTTGGACTGACACCAAATGTTGAGCCAGTTGTTAAAGTCAATCATTATATGCTAGTACTGTGGCATCATCTTTGGTAAAGGTAGATTGCTGCTCAAGGCTAGGTTCATACCTGCTTTGACACACAATCTGAGAGCTCAATCATTTGTCACTTCGTATATTCCAGGGAGGTACATAGTCATACTGGTACTTGTGGCGAAGTGATGTGAGTGCTTGTGTGATCTGATGGATCCTAGCATCTTTAAAACAGCAACCAACAGGACTAAAACTAAGGTGAACTGTTACTTGAGAGGTAAATAATTCAGAATCAAAAAACAAATTCCAGCAGCTGAAAATGCTGAGCAGATCTGTACTCATTTATTCAAAAAGCAATAAAACCATAAAGCTTTCAGGCCAATGCCCTTCTTCAGTGTGTAATTAACAACTAATGTAATCATATTTCCATTAATACAAATTTAAAATGAAATCATATAGTACAGCCTCAGTCAGAAAATAGAGACAATTAATTATTTAAGTATTATAAAAATAAGGAAGTCAACATCTAAAAATACCATAAAAATATTTCACATGACCTAAAACATTACTAGATATGACACATTAAAGATGTTTAAAACACATTCCCCCAGATTTACTAATCTTCCGTGCAGCACTAGCTTAGTCCTGCATGGAAGCGTCCATTTAGGAGCAGGGTGGCAGAGCGCCATGCATATTAATGAGGCTCGCTGACCAAGCTCCTAGGCTTACAAGGAGCATGTAAGAGTGCAGGGGACATGTCGCAGAGCTCTCAGAATAAACACATCCCTACAATGTAGAACAGTAGAAAGTGTATGTAATAAGCAAGACCACTCACAGGTGACTGCATATTCCCACCAACAGTCCCCCTTATGCATAACAGCAACAGAATGTAAAATAAAATGAAGAAACCCTATTTTGTTTTTTTTTTAAAAATCCGAGAACAGCTAATCGTAGGTGCGCGGGTGTGCCCATTGCTTAGCTACAGTTAAAGCAGCTTAAAAGGTTGAAGAGGATAACAAGAAAGATATACGCAGCTAAAGCAGCATAGCAATAGTGTAGTGGGTAGAGCATTCGCCTTATGAGCAGGCATTCCCGGTTTTGAGTCCCACTGCAAGGCTTTCCATGGCAAAGCACGTTATGACCAATATTTTTGTTGCAAAACCCACTAAATAACATATATGTATGAAATGGAGTACTGCAGTAAATACACACGTGAAGTGTCAGTGTCATAATGATTAAGGCACTAGTAAGCAGGTGTAAGCACAAATAAGCAGTAGTAAGCATATTTAAGCACCAATAAGCGGGTTTAAGTCCGTTTGCATGGGGGTAAGCAATGCCTACACTGGCTAGGCAATTCTACAGCTAACTCTCTCTAAGCAGATGTAACAGCAGGTTAGCAGTGCTTACTGTCATGCAAACCCACTTACAACTGCTCAAAATTGCCTAACCACTCTATATCCAATGGCCCTTGTTCTGCCCATCAACAAAATACACAGCAATGCAGGTCTCAAACCCAGGACCCTATACACCATAGTCCCAGTAGTTATCCACCAAGCCATCACAGAAGTACAGAAGACTGAGGTAGTAGTAAACATGTCCTCACCATAGTATAACCAAACTGAACCTGTGAAAGGCATCAGTATACAGTCATATGTGCCATAACCCACTACATAACATAAATATGTGAACTGGAGCACAACAGTAAGCCCAGAAGTGAGGTGTAATTGTAATAGAGTGATGAAGTCCCCAATAAAACACAAGGACCCAACAGAGTGTATGTATACATCAATCAGGGATACCAGGCATACATATAAGGTGTAATGAATAATAACACAATACCAAAAAGGCATTATAATGAAGGGCTATTGTAAGCAATGCTAAGCATTGCACAGGCCAGCTTAGGAGGTGTGAGCAATGTGTAGACCAGCTAACTCTTTGTGCCCAGTGGTATACCCCTTTAAATAATGCCTACCTTAGGTAAGAAGGTTTGCCCATAGGTTAGCCTTTTCAAAACTGGCCAATCACGGAAAAGTGCGGGAAATTGGCCTGACTTAAACCCAAGAGGTAGGAATACATCTCATAACTGGTTGTAGCTTCCCCTTGCAGGCACTATGGCAGTAAAGGGAGAAGGTGTGTGCTTCCAGGCGCAGCGCTGGTTCATACAGGAGTCCAAGGTCATGGCAGGACTCCTAGTTAAAGACCATGCACAGAGACTGCTGCAGGGCCAGTACCAGGGCTCCCAATATAAGGCAGAAGCCTGGGACCATCTCTCCCGCAACTTCACCAGTGCCACTGGCATACCCTGAACTGGTGAGCAGGTCAGGCACCACTATGCTGACCTGAAGTGGTGGAAGGAGGACCTCTTGGAGGAGTGGCTGCAAGAGGTTAAAGCATCAGGGGATGTTCCAGACATGTGTAAGTATCACCCCAGTATGTGTGTAATAAGTGCCAGCTCAGGTATATCATGGATAGGTATGGCTAAATATTCCTCTTATGTCCCCCACAGCTGCAACAGAGTGGGCTGTGAACCAGGAGGCCCTCATCAACCACCTGGTGTGGTTGCGACGCGAGGCAGGTCAGTAATACTCATGTTTTACTGTCATAGGAAATAAAAATAAAAGTAGTAGTAAATGAATTGCTAGTATAAAACCTGTATTGTTTAAGGCAAGTACTGCATACACTAGAAAATATGGCAGAAAGAGCCTTATATTTTTTTGTATGGCAATAAAAGTGTAATATCCTGACAAAACAGGTCTAACTGCTGGACTGCATGTGTATATTCTGGAATCATATGGTAATGTAGATTTGCAATCATGTAATAGTACTTTAGTATTAAGCACTGTTCCCCACACCATGCACCATAAATTGAATGTGTAGGAATGCCTGTATATAACAGGTATAATCCCCAGAGGCCATTTAGTACAACTGAGAGACACATAGACAGTAAACAGGGAAAATGCAGATAACAAAAACTGAATAGCACATGCAACTGAGATGTGAAATGTTGTTTTTTTAGCACACACAGCCACGGTTCGAATCCTGCCAGTGGTAGTAGTCTGCATACAGAATCATACCCCACAACTGTACAGATATGTCCAGAATGTCTATTAAAGTGGCCCATATCTATTGCCTATCAACCTGTCCCCCCTAGGAAATCAGTGAGATGATCCCAGATGTATAGGCAGCAAACAGGAAATACAACTGATTGGCACATCTATGACAACAAACATGGCACATCTATGACAAAAAACATGGCACACTAGCAACTCCCCAATACCTTATGTGACTAATAAGCTATGTATGTCCCATTTACACCCCAACTTGTTAAGCTGTGGTCAGAGTGTGTACAGTAACAGTGTGAGATGTATGTTTCTTAATAGTAATGTGGAACCTGGTACTGTGTGTGGGAACATTCAGGTAGTGCTAATAAACATTCCTCCCACAGGTCTGTCAGACACCAGCACTGTGCCCAGAAATACAAGAATGATATGCAGTTGCTCTGAATAATGAGGTATTACACATCACTGTCACCCACACTGTCCTACAACATATAACTGTCTAGGAAATCTGTATAAGAGTGTTGTTATACAAGGTCAGAATGCATAAGCACAGGGGATTAATAAGACAGAAAGCAGATTGGAGATATACAGCAATATCAATATAGCAGACACAACTGTGATGGACAGTGTTTAAGATGTAGCAGACACAGTCATGATCTGAATTCTGGGAGTGGAATTAGGTTGCATACAGAATCATACCCCATAACTGTACACATGAGGCCAGAATGTCCAGTATATGTGCCCATATCTGCAGCCTGTCCCCCTGGTAAGTCTGTGGGATGATCCCAGATGTGTAGCCAGCAAACAGGGAATAACAGTGATTTTCAACCATCATGAGAACACACCTGTCACTGCAGCAACTCCCAAAACTGTTAGGAGAGTAATATTTAAAGTATGTCTCATCTACACTCCCATGTTGTCAGCTGTGACCAGAGTGTGTACAGTAACAGAGTGAGATGTATGTGCATACTACTAATGTGTAATCCAGAACGTTGTGTGGCAACAGTCAGGTAGTGCTAACAAACCTTGCTCCCACAGGTACGTTGGATATGAACACTGTGCTGAGAAATACAGGCCAATATAACCTGTACTGGTACTGTCCACCCTGGTATTGTAGGGGATTGTGAGTGTTGCAGTTTCTTTGAATAATAAAGTATAACTGGTCACTGTCACCCACACTGCGCTACATAATATAATGCTGTAGGAAAGCTTGTATATGTGTGTGTCAGGTCACTAAAGGTGGAAGAGGGCAATATTTTAGATATATCCAGGCAAACCAGCATGTTGTCAACACATGGCCAGAGTCTGTGCAGAAAGAGGTGGATAGCATAGTGCAAAACATCAACCCGGAACCCGGGCGTATGTGTACAAACAGTTAGTCAATGTTAACAAACATTCCCTCCGCAGGTATACCAGGTAAGAGGTTTATACTGCAGCTAAAACTGGTTCATGTATAATAATGACGACAGCCATATCACTGTCCACAATAAGGCTATAGGGTAGTGTAGTAAGACTTGTAAGATGCAGATAATGACACTGACTAGGAAAATAATGTGGACTACAGGAATATACTACTTGTTATTTGACATCTTTCTCTCCCCCCCACTTTATCTCTAACAATAATCAACATACTCACCCCAACTGGTATGTACTGACCCTGATAATGACCAATTGTTTGATAAATATTTTAATGGTTTCCATGCATGTGCCATATATAATTATTCCAACATTGTTGGCATGGTGCCATCAACGTACCTGCATGCTGTCCTTATTACCACTGTGGTCCCATATATGCATGTGTTTTGTTTGTTATGCAACTGTTCCATATCTGGTGTCTGGGTTAATGGGAATATCTATGCATGCTGTTATACCTAACCCTGGAATGTGTCGACTATTACTAACCCATATATGATGATGAAATCTAAACACTATAGCATGCTTTGGAAGGCCAGTCCCAGCGGACCCACCTGTCCCACCTCAGCTGGCCGTGGCACCGGGCACCAACATGTCTGTGGCCCAACCCCAAACCTCCCTGTCCACTGGTCCTGCACCACCTTTGGGTGGAACTGACTCAGGGGATGGAGCTTGCCCCTGTGGGAGTTGGCATGGACAGGCACCTGTCACCCGTCGCTAGGTCGGGGTCATGGTGCATAGAGCGATCAACGAGCAGTTTGGTGATCTTCTACGCCAGCTCGAGGGCTGCATGTCATGATTAGAGAGTCAGCCTGGCTCTGCATCCCAGCCCCCAGCACAGCCACCTTTGGGGCTGTGAAGGTGCAGTGGTGACTGCCCATGGGTGGAGAACTCAGTCCCACTGTTACCACTAGTGGGCTTGTGGGCTTCCGATATCCCAACACCCCTCCCCATCAAAGTGTTTACACCACACATGTGTCATATACCACCCCTGTATGTGTCTTGTCTGCTAACCTACCTCCCCAAATATACCTACTACCCCTCCTCAACATCCCACTCTCACCTGAAAAAAAAAAAGGGCAATCTGTTCTCACAAAAAATCTCGCCCCATACATAGCTGTCCATTTCGCACACATGTCCACTGGACACATGTAATCCAGTCTAATTGGCATCACAACTTATTATTGTTGTCCTCACCCCTCTCGCAGAGGTTTGAGTGTCAAAATCTACCACCAAATTCAGTGTATATGGACAGCTATTGCTGTAGAAGAAATGGGCAGCTATGGACCTTCCCTACACCCTTCCTGCACATCCCTATCTATTTTCCCTACTGTCTTTCCCTCTTTATGCCCCATTTTCACCACTTACCTATCAACCCTTTTTTCTTTTCTTTTAAAGAAATTAGCAAGAGGGTAAGTGGGAGTAAGCACTTTTAAGCAGCAGTAAGCGGGTCTAAGCCTGTTTGCGGGTGGGGTAAGCACTGCCTACACATATTAAGCAATTTAGAAGCTAACTGAGTATAAGAAACTGTAACCGGAAGTTAGCAATGCTTACCTCTGCATAAACCCACGGAAACCCACTTACAACTGCTTTAAAGTGCCTTATTCACACTGTATCCAACAGCCTGTGTTCTGCCCAGCAACAAATCAAAAAGCCTCTGCAAGGCTCAAAGCCAGGACCACCCACACCATAGACAAAGTGATTTACCACTAAGCCATGCCAGATATCCATAAATTTGATATTTTCAGAAACATACCATCCAGCCCAGTCATGCAATAGTACAGACAAGATACATTATTTAGATGTATGTGCATGTGTAAATATATATATATATATATATATATATATATATATATATATATATATATGTAGAAATATATACATATACATATAAATATATATGAACATATATACATGCAAATACCTACATCAACACATATATATGTCTACACCTATATGTCTACATATACACACAAGTTACATATATGTACACAGATATATATATCTATGTAGGTATATAAGGACATAGTTATATAAATGTAAGCAGATATATATATCTATATAGGTATATATGGTCATACATCTGTAGATAGTAATGCTAGATTAACAAAAACATATATGTCCACATGCACCGTTAAAGGGGTTGAGAGGCCCCAAACAATATACGTCTTGTACGAATAGACATACCCCTGCCCCACAGCCAAACACATCTGCCCTGCAGATCCCATAACCAGGACCTGACATGACATAGGCACAATATGTTAACAGTACTACATCCCACCTGTATGATGTCAGGCTGGTATTGGTAACATATCATGCAGTACAGTCTGCCTTCCATAGGAAATGTAAAATGTGGAAGCTATCAACATCCCCAGGATACATATATACAGACAGATATATGCAGATACAGATATATATATATATATATATATATATATATATATATATATATATATATATATATATAGATACACACACATATATAGATATACATGTGATTACACATACACATGCAGAGGTATGTACAGTAAGATACATATGTAGAAGGTGCACACAATATGGAACAGCCACTATGCCTACAGTTAACACCCTAGCAACTGGACACTGGATGAGCCACCCATACAAATAACATTTGGTGCCTGCAATATATACCCACAAAGAGGCCATAGGATTAAACACCACACACAGGTTTGCAGAAATGGAATGCCTTTATTTGTGTACTATTACACATGTATATGTCATGTCACATTGATGTTCAGGCACTGACATCCATATCAACACAGTAATGCAATTGTGAAACAGTTATACTAATACAGTAGTCTGGAAAGGTCCACAACAATTGCTGTCCAGTCCAAGCTCTCCAAATCGGACAATAGTGAAGACAGACTGGACCACAGGATACCACACAATAAACCGTAAGTGATGCAGGTGTGTAGTCCAGCAGCCTCTATCTACACTCTGTACACAATCACAAGGTGGTAAAAAGTTCAGTTGACCAAATGGGATGTAACTGTTACATAACAAGGCATAACTGACACCATCACAGGCACACTGGCAAAGAGAACAGTCTGTATGGCAGGAGGCAGTAGGCCTGCAGTAACCCACTTTATGTAAGTAATGTCAAGATAGGTGAAATGTATGGTACTGTACATCCAGATACCTTAAGGCAGCTCACCCCTGATACCCTCGCATTTTGTAACAGCCTAGGTTATGTATGGTGCATCCCCCCCTAGACTCAATAATACAGGGCCATGTACCACTATTACATACACTGGCCTGTGGAGTGCATATGGGCACACATGTATTGTGTAGGTGAAGTCCACACTTGTATGGCCCCAGCCCCACTGTATGTGTGGGGGATATAACAGCAGTGGACTGCTGGCAAGAATAGCAGTGTGGTATATGTATATGTGCATAAGTATCACTATCTATATATGTGTAGACATATAATGCTCTGTATATGTATATATATGGGTGTGTATATGCATATCTATGTACATATACACACCCATCTATATATGTCAGTATGTACATGTGTAATTATCTATATAGATATCTGGATAATCATATGTACATATATATTCTCCATATGTCCTGAACATAGGGTGTAGACCTACCTCTGCCCCTATAGTCCCAACGTCGTAGTGCAAGGGGATGTCAGGTATGTATACCAGGTATATTAGTAGACTATTGCTACTGTAACAGGGATTGTCTTCACAGACATGGTGTGTGTGGGAGGTCACATCTGCTTTTCACATGTGCGCCATTGGCAACTGACAGACATCCAAGGACATCATAGTACAGTACCGCTGCAAGCACGTAATGCTCCTGTGGACTACAGCAGAGATATTGGCCAATAGATGTGGAAATTCTGACACACTCTATACAGTCCAAAGGTATACACAGAACCCCTTGGTGCAGAACATGTGGACCAAGCCTGACAATGTGTATGTTAACAGCCATGTAGATGGGTATAACACATAATGACTGGTATACATTCACTACTATGGGTTATGCATTCACACACCCCTGTCTGTCCTGACACATAATAACTGCTGGTACAGAGGTGCCATGGCCAAATACTACCCACTAGATATTGACAGACATCTGTACAGCATCCCACCACTCTGTCTGGCATACATGACTGTTAAGGGAGGCCCGGCAGCAGTATATCTGGCAAGTATCTGGACAAGACATCTCACTGGGTAAGTACAGTAAGCTGCTAGGCATGTTACAAAGCACTGTGCAGGCTACAGGCAGACTGGCTCAACACTGGCCTACATCTCCTATGAGGGAATGCACATGTACCTGCATATATAGCAGGCTCTACAGGCATGTCACAGCACAGGGTAAGATACACCTGTGTGAAAGTGCATAACCACAACCAATGTGAACACAGCCATAGCCACATATGGTAAACTAGCATAATATTACAGTATATAGACTATCTGTCCAAACACCATCCTCATATGTTCCACTCACACACTAACCTTGCATATACTGGGCCGCTACACAGTGTGACCTGATGCCTATCTGTGGTATGGGACATTTGTGTGTATGGCCCTACAAACATGTAAGTCAATACGGTAACATACAGTGGAGCAGCATGTAACATCAGAATAGGACGGGACCTAGAACGATGACATCTACCACAGTCTGTGCACAGGCCAAGGTACATATTAACAATACACACACTGTCGACATTCACCATAAGTACACAGACTTCAGTACTGTAAAAACAACCACAAAATGTCCAGGTTATGGCATCAAATAACCCCCTACTGTACATAACATGTGTAGCAGTCTGATATCTCACTGGCTTATTATCAGATATGATGACACTAATTATGGTGTATAGCACATATGCACCTCTTAATGCATGACATATGTACAAAGGATGACAGAGTTGTGGCTGAAAGTACATACACAGGGCCAATATTGACATGTTGCTGTGATAACATCATGCATTTACTGTTGTAACAGGGTTTGTCGCAACATATGTCCTGTGAGGGATATGAAGTCAGTAACTATCATGGCTTTCACCATCTACAGACTGCAATCCTCACACTACCTTCTGCACTTCACAGATACATGCTCTGTGGGTAACACATGAAAGCAAAGGCAACACACACTCTGCCCAGTCTGCAGATGAACCTACAGATGGGGAGTCCTCATAAATATAGAACTGACATGTCAGGTATTAATACATGTAGGACAGTCATATCCACACACACCCTGTTAAACCAACACTACTCTGAATGCAGTATAGCAGCACTTACAGTTTGTAGTCAGGTCAGGCACACCCCCTCCTATGTGTTGGCCTGTTTCCACAGTGTATGTTGCCAGACGTAAATCCCCAATCCATCCGAGATGCTGTTTGCCAAACAACAGATTGAGTTCCTGCTCACAGTGAATGACAAGGCCCAACACCAACATGATGTTCCTAGATATTGGAGTGTGTTTCCATGCAATTGGCTATGGGATTGTTACCACAGCTGTTCCACATACAGTCATCTAGGGGAGGGCTGCAATTCATGCAGAGGCCATCATCTGATCATGAGCATTACCTAAAATACACATGCTTCTGCCTAAGCAAAGGAGGTGTAGGTCTCCACATCCACCAGTGAGGGAGTGAGAGAGGCAGACAGAGGCAAACACAAGTCAGGAAGTGGTGGGAAAATAAAACTTAAGCATGTTGGTAGCACACACCTATCAGCACAGGGTATCAAACCCCTGACGACTATGTAGTGCTATCACAATTATATGCAGTTATTGGATGTGCTGCATAGGTTACCTGTTGTGGAGCCCTCAGAACATATATGTGATAGTGAGTGACATCTGCAACAGGGATATGGTTGGTATACGGTAAGTGAAGTACACATGCCTGTCCGCATGAACAGGTGCCAGTGTCAATGCAGCCACATTCTCACAGGGACGCACACACATTGACACACTTGGCAGAGCCAGGATTACAACTCATCACTAGTGAGATTCCCACACCACTTTACTGTGAAGGTATCACATGCACCACATGGGTCATACGGAGGTTATATGGGCAAAGGGTATGGGAAGGTGTCTGACATCAGACAACATGCTTCAGTATGCCAATGGGGGTTGTAGTGAGTGTGGATGTGATCATACGCATCATGCAACACACACACAACCACACAGGGTGCCAGTACTGACATGCCATGAGTGTATTTCTGCATGGGTGTGTGGGAGTCGACTATGCCAGATGGCTATACAAGGCTAGGTGATGGGTATACCTTAGCATCAGGCCACATGACAATGGTCTACATTGTGGCCCAGGGCTGTAGTTTCTGCATTTGCCCACACAGGTGGGTATTGTATCCCCCATCCAGTCACCTGGATGACTATTGTGTGTGGCCATTTCTGTGCATCACTTGCCTTGTATGTGTTCCTTAGTGCATGACATGGACAGTGTCTGGGATGTGCACACCTCCCACATGCATGTACAGTGACATGTGGAACTGTACCTGGGGTGTCTGGCCCATGTTGTGTACACAGATTATCATTAGATGTGCCAGTCTTGGCCACCTGTGGTAGGAACTGGTAATGGACAGCAGGTTTATCCTGCACCTACATTGATAGCATGCTAACGGCATTCCCTTGTGTGAGTGGCATCTGTCCATACAGGGCATGTTGTCAGGCATGGTATGTCCTTTGTGGGTCAAATGGGATGACACCACAGGTGTTGCAGGTGTCCAGTGGGGAACATAGGGAAGGTGCACTGTCTGCATGTACATGCATATTTGACAGATGGACAGGGTCCTTGCCCTCTGTAGCCCATTGCAATCACTCCATAGTTACTATCAGTGGCCAATATGCAGTGTACTACCTACATATTGGCTGTTGCCTAGGCATGTGTGCGCGTGTGTGTATGAGACATGGTTTGAGAGTGTCCTCTGGGTAATACTGGGTTGCTAACTGTGATTGCCTGGCCTTGATGTCACATGTATGGGTATGGATTTGCACCCCAGCCTCTCTGCTATTTCACATCTGTTATCCCTGTATTGTGGACATTGTGATATATAGTAGAGACACCATATAACAAATTTGCAAAACCCACTCCACATTGGGCTCAGGTGTCACACACTCACATCCGCCTCCACACAGGATATGAGTTACAAACACACACACCTGTCATGTCTGGGAGTAGAACCCCTACCTAAATAGTTTATTACACTACAGCATTACACAGTTATAGTGAGTGCCACAAAGACTACTGGAGTTCTCCTTCCCCAAAGGTGTATATCACATTGGATGACATCAGCAGGATTGCCAAAGTAGGACATTCGAATTGTAGTGACTGTGGCTAGGCTTAAATGCATTGCTCCCTACACAGGCAGTGACACACACACAAAACATCCACCACCAACATGTGTGATTCTAGAACCCCTAGCAGAGGTCTATATCACACTGCAGCATGGAGCTGTTATAGGACACACCATGGGGATTATTGGATAACTCCTTCCCCAAAGGTGTATTTCACAATGAATGACATCAGCAGGGCTGCCAAAGTAGGGCATTTGAAATGTACTGAGTGTGACTAGCCTAAAGTGCATTGCTCCCTAAATAGACATTGAAACACACACAAAACATCCACAACCGACATGTGTGGGTATAGAACCCCTGACAGAGATCTATATCACAATACAGCATGGAGCTGTTACAGGATGCACCACAGGGATTACTGGAAAACTCCTTCCACAAAGGTGTATTTCACAATGAATTACTCGATTGCCAAAGTAGGGCATTTGGAATGTACTGATGAACTGAGTGTGACTGGCCTAAAATGCATTGCTCCCTACACAGACATTGAAACACACACAAAGCATTCAGAACTGCCATGGGTGAGAATAGAACCCTACCAGAGTTCTATATCACACTATAGCAGTATGCAGTTATGGCACACACAATGGAAATTACTGGGCTACAACCTTCACAGAGGTGTATTTCTAGCTGGATGACATCAGCAGCATTGCCAAAGTTGAGCATTTCAATTTTGGGGAGTATGACTACCCTAAAAAGCATTGCTCTCTACACAGACACACACACACACACACACACACACACACACACACACACACACACACACACACACACACACACACACACACACACACACACTTGCCAGGTCTGGGATTAGAACACCTACCTAATTTATCACATTACAGCAGTACGTAGTTACAGGACGTACTATGGAGACTATTGAGCTGCAACCTTCACAGACGTATATTTCTAGGTGGATGACATCAGCAGCCTTGCCAAGGTTGAGCATTTGAATTCTGGGGAGTGTGACTACCCAAAAAAGCATTGCTGTCTACACAGACAAAGTCACACTTGCCAGGTCTGGGATTACAACACTTACCAAACTAATTTATTACACTGTAGCAGTACGCAGTTACAGGATGTGCTACGGAAATTACTGGGCTACAATCTTCACAGAGCTGTACTTCTAGGTGGATGACATCAGCATCCTTACCAAAGTAGTGCATTTCTATTGTAGGGAGTGTGACTACCCTAAAAAACACAAGCCAAGTCTGGCATTAGAACTCCTACCTAACTAGTCTATTACACTACAACAGTATGCAGGTATGGGGCGCACCACAGAAGATACTGGGCTACATCTCTCTCAAAGGTGTATTTCACAGTGGATGACCTCAGCAGGCTCGTCATTGTAAGGCTATGGGGAGGGCAGTGTGTGTGCATGGGCCATAACCCATTCATCTAGAGGTTGACACACCACATGCGGGCACACACAGGGTCATATTTCACAAGGTACATGTATACAGATGCTAGATGACACCTTCCTTGTACAGTCATGTTGCACAGCTTGCACATGCACCACATAGTCTGTACTGATGACAGATACTGGTGGCTAGTATCTACAGTGAGTGACATCTGGACCTCATGTGGTTGTGGCCCTTTGGCTGTGAGCTGGGTGGGACAGGCCTGGATGGCTCCTTGTCACAGTTACCCTCTTTCACACATCTATGTATGTCTACCTTTTGCTTATTATAGTGTGTTGTCCTTATATATATATATATATATATATATATATATATATATATATATATATATATATATATATATATATATCTGTATTCCTGTACACTGTGTTTGCAAAGCATGTGTGGTGCATACTGAGGAGTGTCTGCAATAATATCTGCGACTGCCAGTTATGTCTGGTCCACTGGTGTTTGCAGATAGGGCCTTCATGTGTTTAAATGTGTTACCATGCCCAGTATGAGCATTCAGTGTGTTGTTGACTGACATTTCCTTCATTTCTCTAAGTGTGTGAGCATGCCCAGTATGCCCGTCTGTATTGAATGTGTGGATCAAGTCCAGTCTGCAGTGCTGACCTATGTGTTGCACACCTACAGGTAGCATACCGTTTCTGCAGGGTGTCCGTCAATCACATGGCATCGACTGTTACTACATTTCTACATGGGATGGGGGGCACACATGCCTATTTCTACATTTCTTCACAGAATTGGGGGGGGTACACCTGACTGTTACTACATTTCTATGTAGGATGGGGTGGGGCACACCTGACTATTTTTACATTTCTACACAGGCTTTGAGGGGGCACACCTGACTGTTACTATATTTCTATGTAGGATAGGGGGCATACCTGACTATTTCTACATGTCTACACAGGATTGGGGGGCACACCTGACACCTGTACTCATTTGGTATGACTGTCCTGGTATGTCAGGTACTCCATTTCATTCTGTAGTCTTACCTATCATGCTGCTGCCTAGAGACTACAGATCTTTACCTACATATTAGTTTCAGATGTCCTACCCTTCAGAACTGACATCCCACTGCCTGACCTGCTGTCGTCGGTCTGTGTAGGCCGGTGGGGGGTATGCACAGGCATCATTCAGAGGCCATAGCACAGCCTTTATTTGTGTTTGTCTACACCTGTCCTGCTGGCTGTGACTGTTGTTGGTTATGTGAACCCCCGTGACTGGCATGTGTGAGTCACTTACCTTGTGGGTGTCCCAGTATTGAAGGTGGTGCTGCAGGGTTGCCTATGTTGGATGCACATAGTACACTCCCTATACATGGTTGAGCACAAGTAGTATAATGTTTGGCATCCCTTTTACTGTATGTGAGAGACGGAGAGTTGTCATTCCCTGGGTCTGTCCTGTGTCAGTGTATGTGCTATGCATTGCCTCTTTGCCAATGCCAGGGCATACTGGGCACATCTCCTTCTGACTACTGGGGCATGCTCAGGTTGTTCCTCCTCTGAGTCACTCTGTGCCTGTGCAGGCCTTGGCAATGGTGGGGAGCTGTGTGGCCCTGCTCTGTGCTGTTCCTGCTGCTGCTGCTGTTTCCACAGGAGTATATTGTGTAGCATGGCACATACGAGGACAATTTGGGTACATGCAGCTGGTTAGTACTGCAAGTCTCTACCAGATGTGTCCAGGCACTGGAACCATGACTTGAGCATCCCAAACACATGTTCTACTATAATTCTGGTCTGTGCGTGTGCCTCACTATGGAGTTCTTGTTCGGGTATGTGTGCATTTCTGATGGGTGTCATCAGCCACGGCTCCAGTGCATATCCAGCATCCTCCACTAGGTGACCATCAGGGATGTTCCCACTGGCAAATCTCTGGTATAGCTGCATCAGATGTCATATGTGAGAATCATGAAAGCTTCCAGGGCAGCCAGCACACACATTCATTATTATGCCCTGAGCATCGCACACATCCTGGGAGTTTCTGGAGGAGAAGCCTTTGGGGTTGATGTAGACCCTACCCCACTCACCAGGTGGTGCTTTGATGCATATGTGCAGGCAGTCTATAGTACCCACTACCTCAGGGTATTCTACTGTTTTGTGGAACAGCTGCATATTGCTCTCTAATGCCTCATGGGTGTTGGGGAAATATACATGCTCACTGACATGTGCTGACATGGCATCCAGGAACTTCTGGAGTACCCTGGATGCTGATGCCTGTGAGATCCCCATCATATCCCCAGTTGGCATTTGAAAGGTGCCTGTAGCTAGTATTCTTAGACCTGCACATACCATGGCATCCACTGGGATGGGTTCCCTTCTGTTAGTTCTGTGTGTGTGAGGTGTGGCCGGCACAGCTCAACAATTTGCTTTATGAGGTCTCTGTCCACCCTATAGCACTCCACTATCTCCAGCTCATGTAGCCCCTGGTAGGTTACCCTGGGTCTGTAAACTCTTCTCCATCTCTTCACTGTGGGTTAGTTGGCAGCATTCATATCCTCAACACCCTCAGCCTCTTCCACAAGTTGTTGTATGATAGATATTACAGCCCCTATCATTTTGCTGTTGTGAGTGTTAAAAGTTCCCTGCTTGTTTAAACCAGTGGTGTAGAGTGTGGGAAAAACCAGAGGGGAAGGTGTTTGCATAGTTTATAGTAGTGTTCTGGGCTGGGCTGGTCTGCTACCTGTGTAATTGGTTGATTCTGATACATTTCACCTGCCAGCTATGCTAGTTCTCCTTGATTAGCTTCCAACTGCTGTTTTCCCTGCCCATTGCCTTCCTGTTTAAGCCCGGGGGCACTCCACGCAAACAGAGTGCTCAAAAGTACACAGTGCTGCTATTTCCTGGTTTAACTTTTGTTTTCTGCCTTTAAAACCTGGTGCGTAGCGTGCACACCCGCTTAGGCATTGTAAAGAGTACTAGGCAGGTTTCGACACATCCCCTAGCTTAGCTGTGCTAAGCTAGGTGCAAACCCAAGCCAGAGGGCTCCAGTCTACTTACAGTATGCCTGACACACACACCCATGATGTCACCTAACTCCTAGGTTTGCAACAAGTTATTCCTACACTTACACTGTTGGGACCTGACTCACATGCTGGGGAAAACTGGGATTCACTATCCTTCCCCTCATTTGCATAGGATTGCCTGTTAATGCATAGTTACATGTCTCACACTGCCCCCCCCCCCTTAGCAACCACTACGCACTGTCCATCTTGTCTTCTGCCTGCCATTGACTTGCATGGCAGAATACTAATTTTCGTTAGAATGCTTAATTTAGATTCTTTTTGTTATTCCCCCCGATCCCATTTGTGTGCCACTGCCCTACGCTTAAACAGCCGAGATTGGCTAAAAAAAAATAAAAGTTGCTTTTTGTATTTTTTTTTATTGTTTGCAATGCCAATGGCCTTATACTTGGCCACTGGCATGCTTACTACATGATATGCAGCCTTTATTTGGAACTGTCACAGCTCCTTTTTGGATTTTGCAGAAATGCCCTTGGTTACTAACCAAGTACATTTCTGCAGATAGCACTAGTCCTGCATGGGCAGTTGCAAGCTTCCTGGATTGCAAAATCACCTAATTTGCATAGATTTCTCCTTCAAATTGGGTGATTTGCATACAAGGGCTTAGTCTGTGCAGGATTAGTGCAGCAGCGCTCGTGCATGCCACTGCAGGCTGTTCCTGGATCACAAGGCAGACATATTGCCTGCTTGAGCTCCTGCACTGATCTTGCACACCGTTCAAGCTTTAGAGAATCCGTGGGATTATCTACTTAGAGACATTTTTTTAAACTGGTTTAGGGCTGATAGCTGTATTAATGCCTGGTGCAGATTCCAGTTGCAATTGTATGATCCATTCATACTCACAAATATCCAATTTATTATTTAGGTTGCCACCCCTTCTATTCCTTTACATAACAGTAATCATCCTAAAGTGAAACTCATTATCCATCCCCTTCTCTCCCATATGTTTAGCGAGTGCATTTGTGTTGACTTTCCTATGTATTTTAGATTTATGCTCTGTGCTTTGATATTTCAGTTTACATGTACATTTCCCAACATAGAACACAGGGCATTTCACACGTTGCCAAATAAACAATATTGGAAGTATTACATGTGGCAGAGCATTTGTATGTGTATTTCTTCTTTGTTATTGGGTGTACAAATGTGTCTTTTTTCACACAGTTATGACAAGGAAGAGTGCCTGACCTTAACGTTTGTGTAGGACCACTATATTTCATGTCTTTATAACAAAGATGTTGTTTCAGATTGGAACAATTCTTATAGGCAAAGTTAGGTTTATCCCCCATAAGCTGTTTAATTTCTGGCCCATGTGTAAGAAGATCAGACAATCTAGATACAACAAGCTTCACTATATGATGCAATGTAATAAGTAATTAAAGCAGCAGTAGAACAGTACAGTTTTTTTTATTCAATGTACAGCAAATGTCATAGGAAACTAATAGAATGCAATCGTAATTATCAATAGAAGTGCAAAATAATAGTTATTTTCATCTTTTTAGCAGAGGGTTGCCTTAGCTGTAAGAAGATTCACTGGAACTCTCTGGCATAGTCACCAAGCAACAAGCAGATCTTCAGTTAACTGCTTTAGAGTGCTACTGTTTTATTTGTGCCTATTTATTTATTTATTTTTTAATTTTGCACATGAAATCATTTTAAAGGTCCCTAGTACTTGAAATTGCCGTGTCAAGGCAGTTTAACTTATTCTGTAGTAGCATTACAAACTCAAGCATTCTTTTTAGTTTTTACATTTACAGGACTAGGATAGTCCACCTAGTGGCAGTTGGTGGTGGCCTGGTTTATATGAACTGGGAAACACAAAAGAAAACTGTAAGCCGGAGACTTCGTTGTTTATCCAGTTACATTTGAGATACTCTTGCTGTGCCTTTACATTAGGAAGTACATGATCGTCCATCTTTGGAAAAATATGTTTACTGGTCTCTCTGAATTTGAAAGCACTCATGGAGAGCTCAAAGTGTAGTCATTTATTAGTCAGAGGGCACAGTAGTCAGTTCTCAGCATTATTTTGTTTCCTATCAATTAGGCATACTTGAGCAGAGCTGCTCACTGAACAGCAGCAGCTGGCAGTGCCCTGTACAGAAGCAAACATGCAGACAATGAAGTATACCTATAAAACTATTATTAGGACTGCAACCTGTAACATAGTGAAGCACAGAGCTAAGTTTAGAGCAGTTAATGCATCAAACAGCACTAATACCATATCCTAGAAACTACTGCAGAAGACCACTGTAAAACCCAGTCCTTAAATCATAATAGACCAACCTAGTACTGGTCTAGACAAAATGGATATATAATTTCCGAATGTCTCTGTGGCCAGTTTGGTCAATATAGGCATTCTTAGACAATGTAGCAATTGTCTCAGTTTCTTTATGGATCAAATGGTTGTCTGAGAACATAACACAGTATGTGAGTGATGTGCATACACAACTTCCTTGGAAGCAAAAGTCTCACTTGCAAACAAGGCTGTCAAGAACACATGAGCTGCATCATCCTCACATACTGCTCATCACACATATAGACCATCTTATGCTGAGACACTTAAAAGAATGCTTATCAAACCTCAAAGACCTCCTAAGCCTTCAAATAGCAATGCCTATCCTCAGCAATCTCTAAGATACACACCAAAAGCACCATCAAACACAGCACATAATTCAACCCCTCAGTGGTTCCAAAAGAACGAAGACCATAAGGCAGGCAAACACTTTACCTGGGATGCTTGCCACAGGTAATGTAATTGTAACATCCAGATGTCCGAATAACCAGTCTAGACAAGGACAAAATAAATGCCAGCTGGTTATCTGGAGCCAGGATCTGCAATATCACACAACACTCAAGTCTCTCCACCACAAATACAAATATGATTCTATTATATTCCATGTGGGTGTAAATGACCAAAGATGTACCTCACTAGACTATATGAAGAGAGACATCATGGATTTCTTTAAATGTGTGTCACAGAAAGCTCTGTGCCTTACTTTGAGCAGTATTCTACATTCACCAAGGATGATGCCACAGTATGAACCAAAAATGATTGATTTAAACTATTGGCTTAGTTTCTGTTGTCATTCCAGATGAATTCAATATCTGTCATCATGAAGTATCAAACCTTCTAACATAGCAAAAAAAACCTTAAAGTAACCTTAACATTTCATTGCTTGCAAGGAGCCTCATCAAGGAACTCCACTACCTACAAGCTCTCTTCACTCTGGAGAAGACAGACATCTGTGCTGTTACAAAGACTGTTTTAAAGCTACAGAAAATACTCCAGCAGTGCATCTGCACATTTATACCAACAGCAGGACAGACAGGGTCTGAAGGTGGAGGTATCCTGATCTACATCACAACAAATATACCTCCAGGCTGATTAAACAGGATAATGCCCTTGAGTTCATCCACATGCAAGTCACCATATATAAATTCCCTTACTTATATCCTAGCTAAATACAGGTCTTCATCTATGTACCAATAATCTTATAACTCATACCTACACCTACTGGAGAAGCTCACCATTTAAGCCAAATACCCTTTTATGGAGGACTTTAACTACCCATCTGTAGATGGTGGAACATACACAGCCACAAACTCACAGCTACAACATTTCCTAGAATTTATTAACACAAATACCCTAGACCTGATAGTTTGTGCTCCAACCAGTTGCTGAAACGGTTCTACCTGACTTCGTCGACAGCGCAGAAGACCGACAGCGGAATTCGGAGCTCCAGAAGATCGAAAACGAAGAAGACCGACGCGAATCGCGAGTGGCAGAACATCGACAATGCAGAAGACCGACACGACGGATGACAACACCAACGCCGAGGATGCCGACATGGGGAAAGGCTGTGTGAGTATGCGGTAGTGACGGACGTTAGGGTGCGAGGCAGGTAAGTGTGGAGATTGACGGTCTGTGGGGATAGGGGTGGGTTAAGTGAGTTAGGGTTAGGGAGCGATAGGGGTGGGTTAAGTGAGTTAGGGTTAGGGAGCGATAGGGGTGGGTTAAGTGAGTTAGGGTTAGGGAGCGATAGGGGTGGGTTAAGTGAGTTAGGGTTAGGGAGCGATAGGGCGGGTTAAGTGAGTTAGGGTTAGGAGCGGGTAGGTAAGTGTGCGATAGTGACGGACCTTAGGGTTAGGGTAAGGTTTAGTGTGGGCTTGTAAGGATTTTGGTGTGCTTGTGTTGTGTGTGTGGTTTGTGGAATGGGGATGTGTTTTGTTTTTAATTGTTATTGTGGTGTGTGCAGTGTATGGGGTTTCGTGTTTGTGTACCGTCGGTTATTTCGTTGTCGGTTATGTGTGGTTTCGTGTTTATGGACTGTCGAATATGTGGTGTCGGTGATGTGGTTGTCGGTGTTGTGTGGTTTCGATTATGTCAGGTAGAACCGCTGAAACATACTGTAGCATGTTTACTGCATGTATTGTACTCGCCAACATGGGAGAGAACTCCAACCGTTTATGTCATGTCCTCACTGGTGAGGTTGGAACACAAAGCTGTCTCCTTTGAAATGAAAATTAACTTGGAAAACCCAATTAAATCTGTAACAGTTAGGAAATATTCTAAAGCAATCTACTTCCTACTGAGTGCCAGTTTATTAAAATGCAATGCTTCCACCAAACTCGGCAAGCACAGTAAGCTATGTATCTACAAGAATTAAGCCCATAACAAACACCTAAAGCAAACAGCACAGGAGGAATCCCAACCTTCACACGGTATATAAGAAAAAGAAAAAAAGTCAAGGTCAAAATCAGAAACAGCTACTTTCATAAAGGCAACAGATCTCTGATTAAACTAAACAAGATGCTAAGAGGACTAATTAAGCCAACAAGGCCAGCTACTAGGTCAGGATAGCCACTAATGCCAAGGACAACTAAGGCTTTCTTCAGCTATATCCGAAACCTTAAAGGTAAAACATAGTAGTGTGCTGAACTGGTGGTAAATGAGACCATCTTCACTGAGCAGAGAGACATAGGGAATCTACTGGCTGAGAAATTCAGCTTAAACTTCACCCTCCACTCCCCTCCTGCAACCTTCTGTGAAATCACTCCTGACATATCACTACCCCATCAAACTTTAAGCATGACGTATGTACCACATGAACACAAGACTGCAATGGTCATCCCTCTTCACAAGGGTGGTCCATCAACTGACCCCAGAAACTACAGACCTATTAGTGTGGCAACTCTGAAATGCAAAGCCATAGAATTAATTATCATGGAAACGATCAACAAGAACAGTGGCAACCTACATATGCTTGTCCCATCCTAGTTTGGCTTGTCAAGGGAAGGTCTTCCCTACTTAACCTGGTGCACTTCTTCAAAAGGGTCACAAAAGAAATGGATGAGAGGAAGATGGTGCATATCCATTACCTTGACTTGGCTAAGGTATTCAGTGTAATCTCCCACTCAGCTATTGTTGACAAACTTACAAAACTAGGCATAAATCACTACATAACTCACTGGATTGCCAGCTAGATAGGACCTAAGAAGTCAGGATAGGTGATACCACCTCCAACGAGAGATCTGTGACCAGTGGAATACCTCAGGGATCTGTGCTGGACCTGCTCCTGTTTGGCATCTACTTCTCAGAAATCAAAATTAATGTCAAGGGCCTCTGGCTCACCAAGTTCACAGATGACTGCAAATTGGGAGTCATCATAGGTGTCCCCATGACAATAAGATCGTCCAAGAGGGCCTAATTCAGACAAATGCCGGGTGCCAAAACCACAGTTTAAAACTCCACCAAGAAGTGAATTATAGTGCAATTTGGGAAGACATCCATACAAGCCAATTACTCCATCAATAAAACAACTCTATGAGTTGATCGTGTAGTTAGGGATCTGGGAATATATGTAGACAATAATCTGGTCTTCAACCAACACATATCCAAGACAGTATGAAAGTCATTCTATGTTTCCCAACTTATAAGTAAAGGTAGGGCATCCAAGACATAGGAAGATATAGTACCACTTTAATCGACCCTTATCAGTGACATCATTGAATGCAATAACCCTCCCCCCTCAGCATACACTTGATGAGATATCTGTAATAGCTGGAATGCCCACAGAGTTTCCACACCAGGCAAATCCACGGTATTAGCACACTGTCCAACACAGGTTGCCTTAAAGTCCTATCTATATACTCAGTCTCATACAGATTGCTACGAGGCAAACTATGGATGGCATATAAGGCATCCTCAGATCAAGCCTGATGGATCTTTTGCATATCTGCAAAATGAACAGCACTAGAAACACTAGATCCAAGGACTTAAGCTTTGCCTGTGACATAAATAGAACATGCAGGTGAGACTGATGTGTATCTCAAAGGATTCCTGTGCTATGGAATAGGGTCCCCATCCATGTGAGGCAGAGTTCATACTTGATTCTTTTCAAATGTAACCATGACCATTGGATAGAAAATCGTAAATTCACCAGTAGACTTGTCCCCATATCTCTAATGGACAGAAGCAGACAGTAAGTAAATGACCATCTAACTAATATAACCTTCTTGTAAAGTCTTAACCACCTCCAAACTAACATACCTCTCCTAATTGACACCCAAGGTACATGGGGGCACAACTAAGTTGGGCTCCACAGCTTGGCTTATAAAGTCCCTGGTGGTCATTAACCTAGTATATACCTATGGACCTGCAAATAAATAATCATAAAATTATAACAATGACAAAAGCCATGAGAAGTGTAGAAGGCAATGGTCCTGCAGAGTGGAACTGACCCATTTCACCATGATGGATGACTGCTGAAGCACACCTCTCAACTGCCCAGATTTTCACAGAATGTCCAAATTTTTGGCCTGTTCCTCATAAAATTTGTGTTCTTGCAAATCACTGTGATGATCTGAAGTCACTAAATAATAATATGCATTTGAGTTTCAAACTTCAAATCCTTCAGAAAATGTATGTTAAAACAAACTCCATTACTCTAGCAACTTTCTAAGTTTATAAGACCAATTCTTAAAATATATCCCTATTTTTGGACCTTCGTCCTCCCATTTTGTCTGCCTTTGTCCAGATTTCTTGCACTAAGAGGTTGAGAAGTATGTGCTGAAGCTGAATGGAAGCAAGTTATGCAATTCTCTCTGGGATTCAATAAACTCCATGCAAGAATAGCACTATTCCACTATTCTTGCATGGAGTGGTTCATATCCGTATAGCCAGCAGCATGCCTTGCATATTCATGAAGGCATGCTGCTGTTCAACTTATATGGACCCGAACCATGAACGGGTGCAGGGGGCATGTTCAAGTAGTGCACAGACATTGAACACACCCCCTGCACTCAGAAAGTACCGTGCAGCACTTTCTAATACGACGTGGCATAATATTAGAGAATTACTCCAATATTATGCCAGTATTTCAGTTTCTGCTGACACTGAAATGAAATAAATGACCATTTCAGTGTGTGTGGACACTGAAATAAGCATGGCATCAGGAAAGCAATGCAGGGGGTGTGTGGCAGGTTCTGTGACACACCCCCTGCATTGTAAAAGTGCCGTACAACACCTCTGCAACCTGCTAAAGCAGGAAATGTGTGCAAATGCACAAATAATGGGGGATAAATCCCTCAAAAGGGGCACAATGTACATATTGCCCCACAAACTTACAAAACGGATAGAAAACAGGTCATGCATTAGCATGAATTACCGAAGGATGGAGGTCTGAAAGCAAATGCATGCCGATATTCCCTGACAGCAGTCCATGTGGACAAAGACACCAATAATGGGGGGAAAAAGCAATAAAATAAGGACACCTCTGGAAAATTGCCCTCACACACTTAGAAAGATATGTACAGTAGATATAAAAAGTGTACACACCCCTTTTAAAATGCCAGGTTTTTATGATATAAAAAATGAGACCACAATAAATCATTTCACTTTTACCACCTTTAATGTGACCTATAACCTGTACAATTCAATTGAAAAACAAACAAATATTTTAGGGGAAAAATATAAAAAATAAAAAACATACAGTATGGTGGTTGCAAGTGTGTACACCCTTAAACTAATACTTTGTTGTGTGTGCACACCCTTAAACTAATACTTTGTTGAAGCACCTTTTGATTTAATTACATCATTCATTCTTTTTGGATACATACCTGCCATCAATTAAAGAGACTCTGATTATCCCCAAATAAAGTTTAGCAGTCCTAGTAGGATTTTCCTGTCATTTACTCAGTTGTCTGCTACAGCAAAAGCCATGGTTTGCAGAGAGTTTACAAAGCATAAAAGGGATCTCATTGTTGAAAGGTATCATTCAGGAGAAGGGTACAAAAAACTTTCCACAACATTGGATATAGCATGGAACACAGTGAAGACAGTCATCAAAAAGTGGAGAAAATATGGGACAACTGGATGTCCCTCCAAAAGTTATGAAAAGACAAGATGAAAACTGGTCAGAGAGACTGCCAAGAGACCCACAGCAATACTTAAAGAGCTGCAGGAATTTCTGGGAAGTACTGGTCGTGCACTAGATGTGAAAATAATCTTCCGCATTCTCCATATGTGTGGACTATGGGGCAGGGTTGCAAGGTGGAAGCCTTTTCTTGCACAGAAAAACATCCAGGCCTGGCTAGAATTTGAAAAACAACACAACAAGCCTCCCAAAAGCATGTGGAAAAATGTGTTATGGTCTGATGAGACCACAGTTGAACTGTTTGGCCACAATTTCAGAAGGTACATTTGGTGCAAAAACAGCACTTCACATCACCAAAAAAACACCATCCCCATGGTTCAGCATGGTGGTGGCAGTATCATGTGTTGGGGCTGCTTTTCTTCGGCTGGAACTGGGGCTTTAGTCAAGGTGGAGGGAATTATGAACAGCTCCAAATACCAGTCACTTTTGGCCCAAAACCTTCAGGCATCTGCTAAAAAGCTGAAGATGAAGAGGAATTTCACCTTTCAACATGAAAATGACCCAAAGCATATATCCAAATCAACAAAAGAGTGGCTTTCCCAGAATAAAACTAAAGTTTTGGAATGGCCCAGCCAGATCCATACCTAAATCCAATAGAAAATCTGTGGGATGACCTGAAGAGGGCTGTGCACAAGAGATGCCCATGCAATCTGACAGATTTGGAGCACTTAGCAAGGAAGAGTGGGAAAATATTGCTAAATTGAGATGTGCCATGCTTATAGACTCATACTCAAGAAGACTGAATGCTGTAATTAAATCAAAAGGTGCTTCAACAAAGTATTAGTTTAAGGGTGTGGACACTTCTGCAACCAGCTTATTGTACATTTTTCATTTTTTATATTTTTCCCCTAACATATTTGTTTGTTTTTCAATTGAATTATACAGGTTATAGGTCACATTAAAGATGGGAAAAGTTTTGAAATGATTTATTGTGTTCTCATTTTTTATAGCACAAAAACATGGCATTTTAACAGGGGTCTGTAAACTTTTTATACCCACTGTATTAGCAGAAGTCTCCTGAAATACAGAAGCTTGAAAGCCAAATGAATGCCATTATTTCCTGATTGCAGTCCTCAATGACTTTTCAGAACACCACAAGACTCACTTAAATAACATAATAATATAATAATAATATTATATACTTTTTTCTAGGCTAATGAATGTTTAAACATAGCTAAGTGGGTGTGTGCGTTATGGCCCTCCGCTTAACATATCTAAACATCCCATAGGAGATAAATACAAATATACAGGTGACATTTCCAAGCTGAGATAATGTAGTGGCTAGAATTCCAGCTTTACATGTGGGTGCTCATTTCTCGAGTACCACAACAGACAGCTTACTTTTCTATGGGAAAGTAGTGTTAAACTTATTTTTGTAACTTAAATTAAGTAGCAAGTGTTTTTTGCCAACCAGGGTAGTGTACCTGGTGTATAATGTACGTATGAGTGCATATAACATGTGAAACTACTCATGTCCACACAGGTGTCCCATACAGTATAGTCACACCCCTTGACAATGTAAGGAAAGCACATAGAGGGATGTCATGTAAAGTATATGATATACACTTAATAAATGAAAGCAGTCCTCTGATATATTAGAAAAATTAAATGTGAGCAATGGTTAGCAATGCTCAGCTATGCTTAGCAAGTGTAACCATTGCTAAGAAATGATTGCTAAGCAGTAGGTAGCTCATCTAAGTGGATATGCACACAGTTAAACACTGCTCAACA
Organism: Protopterus annectens; assembly: GCF_019279795.1. NCBI lineage: Eukaryota > Metazoa > Chordata > Ceratodontiformes > Protopteridae > Protopterus > Protopterus annectens. The sequence continues at coordinate 28,981,353 of NC_056742.1, read as the reverse complement.
ACTTTATCTTTAAGCAGTGTTAAAACTGGCTCAGCAGTTTTGCGCACTGCTTAGCAGAGCTTAACCTTTTCAAAATGGTCCAATGACAGCAAAGGGAGGAAATATAGCACTTTTTAAATGGTGCAGGTAGAAATACAACCATAACCAGTTGTAGCTGATCATTTTAGGCACTATGGCTGTTGTAGGTGAGGGTGTGTGCTTTCGGATGCAGCGCTGTGGCATCCAGGAGCCCAGGGTCATGGTTGGAATCCTAGTGAAAGACCATGGAGCGATTGCTGCAGGGCCAGTACCAGGGCTCACAATATAAAGCAGAGGCCTGGGACCATCTCGCACGTGATCTCTCCAGTACTACTGGCATCCCTTGAACTGTTGAGCAGGTCTAGCACAATTTTGCTGATCTCAAGCATAGGATGAGGGAGCTCTTGGACCAGTGGACCCAAGACGCATGAGCACAGAATGTCCCAGCAGTGTGCCAGTATCGGTATCAATTAGTGTTTACCAAAGTCTAGCCTGAGTATGTGAATGACAGGTATGCATAAATGTTTATTTATCTCCCGTACAGCTGCAGATGACAAGGCTATGAACGTGGACACCCATACCAACAAGTTGGTAAGGCTGTGCTGGGAGGCTGGTGAGTAGAAATCTAGCTTGCAGTATATAGGCAAAATAATACAAAAGTGTAGATTGTCTACTGCCAGTAGGTAAAGTGTGTACTGTGTGTAATGAATAAATGACATTAGCTAGACTAATAATTATGTACAGGATATCCATTAATAAAAGTGTGATTACCCTTTAATAAAATGGCAAACACCAGACTGTTGTGTTTACTGTGGTATACTGTGGTAGGAATATAAATGTGTATAGGCTCTGCACAGCAACTATGTCTCTGACAGCATGAATTAAATGAGGCTCATCTGAGAAAGATTCCGGAGCTGTAAAACAGGATATAAAACCACACAAAAGGTTCCATGCACCAAGATCTGAACTCTGAATAGTAATGTGTAAGGTATTTTACTGTATCCCCTGCAGCATTGCTGTGCATTAACCAGTGCTTTCCAGACTGTAATATCCAAAGTGTTAAAACACAGTACAAGAACTATCTGCCATGCATAAATGTCAGAATTACAAGGTTAGATTGTCCAAACCAGAGAGTATTAGGCAGAAAACAGTCAAACTCAAGACAGTAGTTCATAGTGATGAAACACAACCTTGGTGTACCTTTTTGCACAAACAGACACGGTTCTAATCCTGGGAGTGGTAGTAAGCTGGATGCATATTTTCAACAAAGAATATTTGAATATGTGTAGAAACAGGTAGTATTAACAGAAATTTCCTCCACAGGTCTGGTAGCTGTAAGAAGGCTTTACTAATACACTGTATAAAACACTTCCACTGTCCAACCCCATGCCTGCAAATGACAGCATGATACATACATACACCAAACACTTTGCCAGATACATATCCCTCAAGTGGCATGCTGTCATGGCTAGTGGTCACTCCCGCTAATAACCAGGGAGATAGATAGAAATTTAGGTGAAGTATGTCAGTAGCACACCCACACAGCATGAGTGCAGGGCACCCCTTTCAGTGTCACATATGTAACCCTGAATATGTAAATATGTGTAGAAACAGTCAGGTAGTATTAACAGAAATTTCCTCCACAGGTCTACCAGGTAAGGAAATGCTTGTAGTAGCTGTAAGAAGGCTTTACTAATACACAGTCTAAAACATTTCCACTGTCCAAACCCAGGCCATAGGTAGATGTAAAGTGAGGTCAGACATGGAGAATAATGAGTAGAGTAATGATTAGTACAGTCGTGAAATATTGAAGCCTATACAGTAGATAATTGACTTCCCTCTCTCTCCTTCACACCTATCTGCATCAGTAACAAATACACATAATCAATGGGTATCTTTTCTCCATACCTACTGTTAGGACATGTGTCCTAATGTTTTACAAATATTGCCTTGTGTGAATATTAATGATCCTCATTCAAATACTATCATTGGTGGCCTGTTACTGTCAATGCAACCTGTATGACGTTATAATACTTACTGTGGTTCCATTTTTGCATGTGTTCTGTTTGCTATGCAACTTTTTCAAAACTGTTATATGGGCTCAATTGGGACACCCATGCATGCTGTTATAACTAATCTTGAAATGTGTTGTTCATTACTAACCAACATATTTTGTAAAATCTCAACACCATAGCACATCTGGGAAGGCAGATCCCAGCATATCCAGCTGTCCCGCCTCATCTGGACATGGCACCAGGCCCGAGCACTTCTGGGACCCAACCTGGGACCTCCTCATTCTCTGGCCCTGGACCACCTTTGGGTGGAACTGCCTCAAGGGACGGGGCTCGTCCCCCCACTGAGACCGGGTGCAGACAGGAATCTGTCACCCATAGTCAGGTCAAGGATTTGGTGTGCGGCACCATCCAGAAAGAGTTAGGTGGTCAGCTGAGCCAGATTGAAGGCCACATGGTGCATCCTGAGGTTCAGCCTGCCCCTCTTGTCCAGCCCACATCACAGCCACCTTTGGGGCTGTGAAGGTGCAGTGGTGACTGCCAATGGGTGGGGACCTCAGTGCAACTGTATCCATTTGGGGGCTCAGGGCCATCTGATTCTCAACCACTCTCCCCGTCCAAGGTGTTTAACCCCCACATGTGTCATATACCACCCCTGTCTGCTCTCTTGTCTGTCTTGTCAGTCTCCCTACCCAACTTACCTCCCCAATTTTACCTACTAAACTTCCACAACATCCCACTCTCACCTTAAAAAAAAAAAAAAAGAAAAGGCCATCTGTTCCCCTCAAAAAATTTTGCATCATACATAGCTGTCCATTTTGCACACGTCCCCTAGACACATGTAATCTGGTCCAGTTGGGCTGACAACACATTACTGTTGTCCTCACCCCTTTCTCTGGGGTTTGAATGTCCAAATTCAGTTGCTGTATAAAAAATGGATAGCTATGGACCTTTCATCCTGAACATCCCTAGCTATCCTTCATATTGTTTTTCCATCTGTGTTCCCCTTTTTCACCACTTTCCTATCGCCCCTTCTTCTTTCCTTTTAAAGAAATTAGAGCAGGTGTAAGCATGAGTAAGCGGGACTAAGCGAGTTTGCACAATGCTAAGTGGAGCCAACACAGATTACGCATCTGTACTTTTAACCGTGTGTTGGCATTGCTTAGCATCACACAAACCGTGTAAACACATCTACAAATGCTTAAAACTGCTTTAATCACTCTGTCTCCATCAAGCACTGTTCTACCTAGCAACAAAATAATCAGACCTGCCAAGTCTCACACCCAGGGCCCTGTACGCCATAGTTAGAGAAATGCACCACTACACCATTTGAGTTGGTAAGGATTGTTGATGATTTTGCAAACATATCATGCAGCAGAGTCATTCAACAGTAGAATCAGTCAGGTTGTGTATATATATATATATATATATATATATATATATATATATAAATATATATATATATATATATATATATATATATATATGTATATACATACATATGGGTCTACTACACATGATCAAAAATTCATATGACTGAAATTCATTTGATTGAGACCAGAATATCAAAAGTTCAAAACACCGAAAACTCATTTGACTGAAACTCATAAAACTGACACATTAAAGTAAAAGGTATATGCCCTTTTCCCCACTGTAGTGTGATCCTGGAGTTAGTATATAGTTGGGGGGGTGTGGGGGGTATAGCCCTCACATATGTTATGCATTTTAAAACATACAGATGAATACTTATAACTGCAATGAATAACTCTTTGTAGAAGACAATATATGCTTAAACTATGTGGGAGGCTATGTCCCCCATACCCCCAACGTGGGGGTCTGTGCCTCCCCAATTATATATACAGTAATTCCAGGATCACACTACAGTAGGGAAAAGGGCATATACCTTTTACTTTAATGTGTCAGTGTTATGAGTTTCAGTCAAATGAGTTTTCAGTGTTTTGAACTTTTTTTTTTAAAACAAGTTTATTGTTTTTAACATACAAAATAAATATCATAACACTTTTATACAAGTAATTAAAATAGAAATGGTTATAACATTCAATAAAATAACCAAAGTATTTACAAAGACATCCACTACAATCAAATCAATTAATTAAACTAAAATACCATGCTATTGAAGCTAAGATTTTTTTAACAGATTTTGTAAAGTATCCCATATAATATAGTAAGATGTTTTTCTAGTAGTTCTTGATTTTATTGTCATCAATTCCATATGGCACACTACAGTCATAACACTTTTAAATTCATTAAATGAAGGAGGAGTATCTGAAATCCAATTTCTGGTTATTATTTTTCTAGCCACTGCTAGAATAGACCATAACAAGGGAAGCTTAACCTTTTTAACACTTTGAGGAACAGGAGTGTTGAATAATATAAGAGATTTAGAAATAATGAAATTATCTGTAAAAAGAGCCTGCAAAAAATCATTGATTGACTTCCAATATTCTTTCAATTTTATACAGTCATAAAACATATGTGCCCAATCAGCATTAATTTCTACATTACAACTTTTACATAGATTGTCTTTATTATTTATTTTATTCATCGTCAAAGGTGTATAAAAGGATCTATGTAAAAATTTCCAAGTAAAAAGTCTCCAAATAATGGAAGAAGTAGTTTTATAGGCAGATTCCAATATATATTGTTTATCTTGTTGATTTGGTGATTCACCATTAATGGAAGTGAAATAATTCCAATAGGTATCTACACTGTAATAAGTTTATTCTCTGATAATTTTATGTATGTATGAAAGCTTACCTTTATCAGAAACTTTATGTTGTAAATTTAATATCAAGTAATCAATCAGTGTTGGAATAGATTCTTTAACTGTTATAGACATTAAATCAATTTTATTAATAAGATGTTGTCTAAAGGTCTGAACTTCTAACCAACAAGTTTCTCTCAGATCAAATTCTTGTTTTAAGAAGTCTAAATTTTTAACTTTATTATCAGATAGCAACTGATACCAGTACTTTAGATCATTTTCTGTGACTAAATGAGTTCTTTCAGAAGTGGATGACAAAAGCATACCTTGTGTATACATTATAGGGGATATAATAAAATTTCATTCCTTGTACTTAGGATGCATGAATATAAAATTACGATAGCTAATAATAATGTTTAATGGATAACTAACTATATATTTTGGTGTAATAGGTGAAGTACAAAATTCTTTTAGTAACCATAACATGGAGTTATTTACAATCATATTTTTATGTGTTAAAGAGATTTTCATGAAGTGAATACTAATTAGTTCCCAGTAATCTTTCCATTTTGCAACATATGACTGATCTATTAACAAAGTAATAAATTTTATAATAGAAGAGATAGTATATAAGTTAAAGTCTGGAAAAGAAATGCCCCCTTGAGAACAGCTATTAGTATGTTTCTTTAATGCAATCCTAGGTCTATTAGGTGCCCATAAGAAATTTAACATTAGTGTATTCAATTTCTTGATAATTATTTTTGTAGGTGGGAGTATTATTGATTGTATTAAGTATAATATCTTGGGGAATATTATCATTTTAATAATTGTAAGTCTCTCTTCCATAGTAAAAAACATATTAGTCCAGGTATTGAAAAGATTTTGTATATTAAGAAGACAGGTATTATAATTATTATGTATAATAGATTTGCTATCCTTAGTTAATATTATACCTAAGTAAGTTATCTGACCTGAATTGGGTATATATTTACTAAAATCACTAATGAGAACATTTTTTCGTGTATATATAGGTAATATTTTAGTTTTTTCTTCATTGAATATTAAACCAGAAATATTTTTAAAATTCATCATTTTATCAAATAGGAACTGCATAGAAGAATTAGATCCTGCTGATGTAATTAGAACATCATCTGCAAAAAGTTGAATTTTAGATGTTGTATTTTCATCTATATCAAATCCTTCTATATCAGTACGGTTTCTGATCAGATTAGCCCAAGGCTCCATTATTAAAGTAAATAATAATGGAGAGAGTGGACACCCTTGTTTTGTACCTTTTAAAATGGGTATTTTTTGTGAGACATATGTTCCTATCTTAATGTAAGCCAATGCTCCTTTATATAAATGTTCAACTAGATTTACAAATGCATCTGAAAAGTTTGTGCATTTCAGTAAGATAAACAAGTAGTCCCAACTTACTGAATCAAATGCTGAACTTATGCCGAGACTAATAAGTGTTAAATCATTCTTTCTCCTATTTGCTAAATCAATTAATGTTAGAGTTCTCCTTATATTATCAAAAGTATTTCTATTTACAATGAAGCCTGTCTGATCTATATCTATAATGCCTGGGATGACTGTCTTCAATCTATCAGCAAAAATACTCATAAACATTTTATAATCAACATTAAGTAATGAAATAGGTCGATATGAAGTGCATCTAGTTGGATCTTTATTGGGTTTTAATTTTGGCGAAATAAATGTGTATTGCCAAGATGGGGGAGTTATTAACTCATTTTGGGCCAAAATAAAAACCTTATGTATTAATGAGTATGTACTTTTAGAAAGAATTTTATATATCTCTGGTATAATACCATCATTACCTGGTGCTTTGTTTGATTTAAGCTTGTTTATTTGTGTAACAACCTCTGTATATGAAATATTTTTATCCAATAGTTTAGTCTGTTGTTTATTAAGTTTTTTATTCATGTCTGTAGTTATAAATTTATTTATTTTATCTTTAGGTTCCATGTTAATGTTATTATGATTAATTTTGTGAAAGTGATTTCTAAATTCATCTAATATTTCTGGTAGACTAGAAACATTCTTCTTTTTCCTTAGAGAGAAAATTTCTTTGATATGATTTTGCTTATTTAACCTTTTTGTTTTATTTTTAAGTCTATGTAAGTATTTGGGACTTATTGAGTAAGACAAAAACTTGTATTTCTCTAAAGTTATTTTAACTTTCTGAGTTAAAATTTCTTTGTATTTCTCATTTAGTTTGTTTATTTCTTCAATGATTTTTTGTCCATAATATTTTCTTTATTATTATGCTTATAAGAGTCTAATTTACTTTGAATATCTAATAATTCCTTATCCCAAGATTTCCTTTTATTATTATACCATCTGATACTTTGTCCATATAGATATGATTTTAAAGCATCCCAAACATAAACAATGGAGACTTCAGGAGTATTATTTATGTCTAAAAAATGTTGCACTTCTGAAAGTATATAATCTTTATAGTCTTTTAGTTGAGTTAAGTATGCTGGTATCCTTTTGATCTGAACATTGTAAGTACTTTTTATCATGAACTCAAATACAATTGAATTATGATCTGATATAGGACACAAAATGATTTTAGAATTAATTAATTATGTTACCATCTGGTTAGAAATAAAGACTCTATCTATTTTGAATAAGTTTTATATCTGTTAGAAAAAAAGGTGTATGGTAATGATTTTGAGTCTATCTGATTATTAATATCATTTAAATGATAAGAATTAACAAAATCCTTTAAATGTTTTGCATTAGATGTAATTTTCCTTTTTCCTATATTAGTAGTATCTTTTTCATGTAGGATACAATTAAAGTCACCTGCTAAAATAATATCTCCTATACAGAATGATATGATCTTATTAAGATGGTATTTCACTGTATTAATACCAATTCCTGGTATCCAATATACATTGATTAATGTATATGTCTTTCCATTAATTTGTATTGTAACCATACGAAATATTCCTTTATCATCTTCATAAGACTTAATAGTTTTAGGTATGGGCATACTTTTATTCCATAAAATAGCCACTCCTCTTTTTTGCTGAGTGTGCTCTGAACTAACTAATACTGTATATTTATTAGTGGCTAATTTATCAATATCCTTTTTCAGGAGATGTGTTTCTTGAAGGAATACTAAGTTGGCCTTATGTAAATTAATGTATCTCATTAAGCTTGCCCTTTTACATGGATTATTCAGTCCATTAATGTTTAAATAAATTCCTTTTAGAGAAGTCATTTGGCATTTTTAAAACATATAAAACTTATAATCAGAATAACAATTAACAAAATAAGTAATGTTATACCTCCTCCTTTAGGTGTACCTTTAAATATAGCTGTATTTATTGAAACTGTTATGGGATTTTGTATAAGCTTCATTTTTGTTTGTAGTGACAATGAGTTTATAAAATGTATTGTGGATGTCAGAACTATATACAAACAACAGTAAACAGAAGAAAATAATATAAGGATTAAACCTTGCACCCAGCCTGGAGTTAAAAACTCCAACTTTAAGTAGCACATACCACTCAAGTTAACCCCCTACCCTAAGCAGCAGTACCGCAGTTGCCACCTTATCAATTTAATACTGGTTATTATTAACTAAAGTTAACCTCTTTCAATTAGATTATCTAGTAAGACAAAGCTAAACATTTGATAAATCAGCATCATATAAACAAATAGGAACTTTTAGAAACAATTCATACTGCTATGTACATCTATTTAGTATAATACATTTATAATCAAATAGCATTCAAATAAACTTGATATTGGGAACCGAGAAGTGAGAGGGAGAGAGAGAGAGAGAGAGAGAAAAAAAAAAAAAAAAAAAAAGGGCATATCTACATATTAATTTATTCAAAGTTTGTAAGAATAAGTTCTTATGTTCATTTAGAGTCAATAACTTAGGCTATTATGGTTCAGACATTACATATATTAGGATATACCTATTTTCTGTCATAGAAATGCAGTTAACAGCTTCTAAAAGACTTTAAATTACTTGCATCAAAGCTTTCTTCTCATACTTATATTATTGCCAGTTAAATAAAATATTTATGTTCATAAATATGGTTACAAATCATACTGTATAGATATGTAAATTTCCAGATATACTTAAATCATTGTGAAGAAAGCCATCTGTATTATATATATCTGAACTGCTGCTTTAAAATATGTCACATGACAACTTCTTCTAAGATAAAATCATAATGATATTTATGCTTGTCAGTTAGATAAGTCAAATGAATTGTAGTATTATATATGTTTAAATCATAAGTATTTACATACATTAATATGTTGCAGTCATGTAAACTTTCAAAAACATATGTATATATGTTTTACTTTCTATGCCTTCTAAAATATCACACTTGCTTACTATAGGATACTGAATCATTTAAAATCATTATAACTTTCATATTTTATAAATTATAACATGAATAAGTAAGTAGTTATAAAAAATAACTCACATTTAAATGTTATAGAGTTCATTTTCCATCGCAGAGTCACATTTGCAGCAGTTCTAATTCCTGGTAGAGTGTTCTTCTTGAATCTGCGATGTGTCAGTGTGAATTCAGGGGTCAAAGTTCAAATTGACTGCATTCAGCTTCTCTGCATGAATTCTGAGTGTTGAAGCTTTTAAAACAACTCGAGGACACTATTCACGAGGTAACCCACATCCCAAATTGTCTCCCTTAACATTCTGGTGGGAATTTTAATAAATGCAAGTGACTGACATTCATTTAGCAATACAAATGAAACTAAACAGAGTAAAACCTTCGCGAAGTATTTTACAAGTTATTACAGTCTCTATGACAGTGAAACTAAGCCCACAGTTATTAATATATAATACAACTAATTTTTTATGCCCCAATTCAATTTTTTTATACAAATCTTATTATATACATGTATCAGTATTATCAAAAGCATGTAAATGTACTTATATGAAAGAAAAAGAGAGAGAGAGAAAAGAGAAAAAAAAGAGAGTAG